>NC_039368.1:96007305-96129827 GCF_003573695.1 Papaver somniferum | reverse complement strand
AAAAATCTAAAGAGCTCTGAAAAACTCTTAAAAGCTCTGAAAAAGCTTTACTTTAATTATATTTCGTAGCACTAGTGTCTTCTAGCCAAGGGATTCGTTAAACCCAACTGAAAGTAACTTAATTCTTTATAAAAGAATGATACTAACAAAATTTCCAAAAAGTAATGAAGATTATATTTTGATGTTTCCTAAAAACCCTAAAACACTAACGATCCCTGAAAATGCTATGAGAAACTCTAAAAAGCTCAGGAAGTCTCCAAAAATCTCTGAAAAGCTTAAATTTAATAATACTCCATAGCACTGGCATCTACAAGCTAGGATTTTCTTTAAAGAATGATAATAACAAATCCCTACAATAGTGAAGATCAGCTTTGAATGTTCTCTAAAAAGTGTTGAAAACTCTAAAAAACCCTGAAAACTCTAAAAAGCCCTAAAATAACTAAAGAGCTCTGAAAAATCTAAAGCACCCTGAAAAACTCTAAAAAGCTCTGAAAAAGCTTTAAGTTAATTATACTTCGTAGCACTAGTATATTCTAGCCAGGGGATTCGTTAAAGCCAACTGAAAGTAATTTAATTCTTTATAAAGAATGATACTAAGAAAATTTCCCTACAATAATGAAAATTATCTATGGATGTTTCTTAAAAAGCCTAAAAACACTAGTGATCCCAGAAAGAGCTTTGAGAAACTCTAAAAAGCTCAGGAAGACTCCAAAAAGCTTTGAAAATCTTAAATTTAATAATACTCCGTAGCACTGGGATCTACAAGCTAGGAGATTCGATAAAGAATGATAATAACAAAATCCCTACAATAGTGAAGATCAACTTTGAATGTTCTCTAAAAAGCGTTGAAAACTCTAAAAAAACCCTAAAAATCCCTAAAATATCTAAAGAGCTTTGAAAAATCTAAAGAGCTCTGAAAAACTCTAAAAAGCTCTAAAAAAGCTTTAAGTTAATTATATTTCGAGGCACTAGTATCTTCTAGCCAAGGGACTCGTTAAAGCCAACTGAAAGTAAATTAATTCTTTATAAAGAATGATACTAACAAAATTTCCCTAAAGTAATGAAGATTATCTTTGGATGTTTCCTAAAAACCCTAAAACATTAACGAGCCCTGAAAAAGCTATGAGAAACTCTAAAAAGCTCAGGAAGTCTCCAAAAATCTCTGAAAAGCTTAAATTTAATAATACTCGGTAGCACTTGCATCTACAAGCTAGGATTTTCTTTAAAGAATGATAATAACAAATCCCTACAATAGTGAAGATCAGCTTTGAATGTTCTCTAAAAAGTGTTAAAAACTCTAAAAAACCCTGAAAACTCTAAAAAGCCCTAAAATACCTAAAGAGCTCTGAAAAACTCTAAAAATCTCTTAAAAATTTTTAAGTTAATTATATTTCTTAGCACTAGTATCTTCTAGCCAGGGGATTCGTTAAAGCCAACTGATAGTAACTTAATTCTTTATAAAGAATGATACTAACAAAATTTCCCAAAAATAATGAAAATTATCTTTGGGTGTTTCCTAAAAACCCTAAAAACACTAAAGAGCCCAGAAAGAGATCTGAGAAACTCTAAAAAGCTCAGGAAGACTCCAAAAAGCTCTGAAAAGCTTAAATATAATTATACTCTGTATCACTGGCAGCTACAAGCTAGGAGATTCGTTAAAGAATGATAATAACAAATCCCTACAATAGGGAAGATCAGCTTTGAATGTTCTCTAAAAAGCGTTGAAAACTCTAAAAAACCCTGAAAACTCTAAAAAGCCCTAAAATATCTAAAGAGCTCTGAAAAATCTAAAGAGCCCGGAAAAACTCTAAAAAAGCTATGAAAAAGCTTTAAGTTAATTATATTTCGTAGCACTAGTATCTTCTAGCCAGGGGATTCGTTAAAGCCAACTGAAAGTAACTTAATTCTTTTTAAAGAATGATACTAACAAAATTTCCCAACAATAATGAAAATTATCTTTGGATGTTTCCTAAAAACCCTAAAAACCCTAAAGAGCCAAGAAAGAGCTCTGAGAAACTCTAAAAATCTCAGGAAGACTCCAAAAAGCTTTGAAAAGCTTAAATTTAATAATACTCCATAGCACTGGGATCTACAAGCTAGGAGATTTGATAAAGAATGATAATAAAAAAAATCCCTACAATAGTGAAGATTAACTTTGAATGTTCTCTAAAAAGCGTTAAAAACTCTAAAAAACCCTGAAAACTCTACAAAGCCCTAAAATACCTAAAGAGTTCTCAAAAACTCTAAAAATCTCTTAAAAAGTTTTAAGTTAATTATATTTCTTAGCACTAGTATCTTCTAGCCAGGGGATTCGTTAAAGCCAACTGATAGTAACTTAATTCTTTATAAAGAATGATACTAATATAATTTCCCAAAAATAATGAAAATTATCTTTGGGTGTTTCCTAAAAACCCTAAAAACACTAAAGAGCCCAGAAAGAGCTCTGAGAAACTCTAAAAAGCTCAGGAAGACTCCAAAAAGCTTTGAAAAGTTTAAATTTAATAATACTCCGTAGCACTGGGATCTACAAGCTAGGAGATTCGATAAAGAATGATAATAACAAAATCCTTACAATAGTGAAGATCAACTTTGAATGTTCTCTAAAAAGCGTTAAAAACTCTAAAAAACCCTGAAAACTTTACAAAGCCCTAATATATCTAAGGAGCTCTTAAAAATCTAAAGAGCTCTGAAAAACTCTTAAAAGCTCTGAAAAAGCTTTACTTTAATTATATTTCGTAGCACTAGTGTCTTCTAGCCAAGGGATTCGTTAAACCCAACTGAAAGTAACTTAATTCTTTATAAAGAATGATACTAACAAAATTTCCAAAAAGTAATGAATATTATATTTTGATGTTTCCTAAAAACCCTAAAACATTAACGATCCCTGAAAAAGCTATGAGAAACTCTAAAAAGCTCAGGAAGTCTCCAAAAATCTCTGAAAAGCTTAAATTTAATAATACTCCGTAGCACTGGCATCTACAAGCTAGGATTTTCTTTAAAGAATGATAATAACAAATCCCTACAATAGTGAAGATCAGCTTTGAATGTTCTCTAAAAAGTGTTGAAAACTCTAAAAAACCCTGAAAACTCTAAAAAGCCCTAAAATATCTAAAGAGCTCTGAAAAATCTAAAGCACCCTGAAAAACTCTAAAAAGCTCTGAAAAAGCTTTAAGTTAATTACTTTTCGTAGCACTATTATCTTCTAGCCAGGGGATTCATTAAAGCCAACTGAAAGTAACTTAATTCTTTATAAAGAATGATACTAACAAAATTTCCCTAAATTAATGAACATTATCTTTGGATGTTTCCTAAAAACCCTAAAACACGAACAAGCCCTGAAAGAGCTCTGAGAAACTCTAAAAAGCTCAAGAAGACTCCAAAAAGCTCTGAAAAGCTTAAATATAATTATACTCTGTATCACTGGCAGCAACAAGCTAGGAGATTAGTTAAAGAATGATAATAACAAATCCCTACAATAGGGAAGATCAACTTTGAATGTTTTCTAAAAAGCGTTGAAAACTCTAAAAAACCCTGAAAACTCTAAAAAGCCCTAAAATATCTAAAGAGCTCTGAAAAATCTAAAGAGCCCGGAAAAACTCTAAAAAAGCTATGAAAAAGCTTTAAGTTAATTATATTTCGTAGCACTAGTATCTTCTAGCCAGGGGATTCGTTAAAGCCAACTGAAAGTAACTTAATTCTTTTTAAAGAATGATACTAACAAAATTTCCCAACAATAATGAAAATTATCTTTGGATGTTTCCTAAAAACCCTAAAAACACTAAAGAGCCAATAAAGAGCTCTGAGAAACTCTAAAAAGCTCAGGAAGACTCCAAAAAGCTTAAATTTAATAATACTCCATAGCACTGGGATCTACAAGCAAGGAGATTCGATAAAGAATGATAATAACAAAATCCCTACAATAGTGAAGATTAACTTTGAATGTTCTCTAAAAAGCGTTAAAAACTCTAAAAAACCCTGAAAACTCTACAAAGCCCTAAAATATCTAAAGAGCTTTGAAAAATCTAAAGAGCTATGAAAAAGCTTTAAGTTAATTATATTTCGTAGCACTAGTGTCTTCTAGCCAAGGGATTCGTTAAATCCAAGTGAAAGTAACTTAATTCTTTATAAAGAATGATACTAAAAAAAATTCCCAAAAGTGATGAAGATTATATTTGGATGTTTCCTAAAAACCCTAAAACACTAACGAGCCCTGAAAAAGCTATGAGAAACTCTAAAAAGTTCAAGAAGACTCCAAAAATCTCTGAAAAGCTTAAATTTAATAATACTCCGTGGCAGTGGCATCTGCAAACTAGGAGATTCGTTAAAGAATGATACTAACAAAATTTCCCTACAATAATGAAAATTATCTTTGGATGTTTCCTAAAAACCCTAAAAACACTAAAGAGCCCAAAAAGAGCTCTGAGAAACTCTAAAAAGCTCAGGAAGACTCCAAAAAGCTTTGAAAAGCTTAAATTTGATAATACTCCATAGCACTGGGATCTACAAGCTAGGAGATTCGATAAAGAATGATAATAACAAAATCCCTACAGTAGTGAAGATCAACTTTGAATGTTCTCTAAAAAGCGTTGAAAACTCTAAAAAACCCTGAAAACTCTAAAAAGTCATAAAATATCTAAAGAGCTCTGAAAAATCTAATAAGCTCTGAAAATTTCTAAAAAGATCTGAAAAAGCTTTAGCATAATTATATTTCGTAGCACTAGTATGTACTAGCCAGGGGATTCGTTAAAGCCAACTGAAAGTAAATTAATTGTTTATAATGAATGATACTAACAAAATTCCTTAAAATAATGAAGGTTATCTTTGAATATTTCCTAAAAACACTAATGAGCCCTGAAATAGCTCTGAGAAACTCTAAAAAGCTCAGGAAGACTACAAAAAGCTTTGAAAAGCTTAAATTTAATAATACTCCGTAGCACTGGGATCTACAAGGTAGGAGATTCTTTAAAGAATGATAATAACAAATCCCTGCAATAGTGAAGATCAACTTTGAATGTTCTCTACAAAGCCTTGAAAACTCTAAAAAACCCTGAAAACCTAAAAAGCCCTTAAATATCTAAAGACCTCTGAAAAATCTAAAGAGCTCTGAAAAACTTTAAAAAGCTCTGAAAAAGCTTTAAGTTAATTATACTTCGTAGCACTAGTATATTTTAGCCAGGGGATTCGTTAAAGCTAACTGAAAGTAATTTAATTCTCTACAAAGAATGATACTAAGAAAATTTCCCTATAATAATGAAAATTATCTTTGGATGTTTCTTAAAAAGCCTAAAAACACTAATGATCCCAGAAAGAGCTTTGAGAAACTCTAAAAAGCTCAGGAAGACTCCAAAAAGCTTTGAAAATCTTAAATTTAATAATACTCCGTAGCACTGGGATCTACATGCTAGGAGATTCGATAAAGAATGATAATAACAAAATCCCTACAATAGTGAAGATCAACTTTGAATGTTCTCTAAAAAGCGTTGAAAACTCTAAAAAAACCCTAAAAAGCCCTAAAATATCTAAAGAGCTCTCAAAAATCTAAAGAGCTCTGAAAAACTCTAAAAAGCTCTGAAAAAGCTTTAAGTTAATTATATTTCGAGGCACTAGTATCTTCTAGCCAAGGGACTCGTTAAAGCCAACTGTAAGTAACTTAATTCTTTATAAAGAATGGTACTAACAAAATTTCCCTAAAGTAATGAAGATTATCTTTGGATGTTTCCTAAAAACCCTAAAACATTAACGAGCCCTGAAAGAGCTCTGAGAAACTCTTAAAAGCTTAGGAAGACTCCAAAAAGGTTTGAAAAGCTTAAATTTAATAATACTCCGTAGCACTGGCATCTACAAGCTAGGAGTTTCTTTAAAGAATGATAATAACAAATCCCTACAATAGTGAAGATCATCTTTGAATGTTCTCTAAAAACCGTTGAAAACTCTAAAAAACCCTGAAAACTCTAAAAAGCCCTAAAATATCTAAAGAGCTCTGAAAAATCTAAAGAGCCCTGAAAAACTCTAAAAAGCTGTGAAAAAGCTTTAAGTTAATTATATTTCGTAGCACTAGTATCTTCTAGCCAGGGGATTCGTTAAAGCCGACTGACAGGAACTTAATTCTTTATAAAGAATGATGCTAACAAAATTTCCCTACAATAATGAAAATTGTCTTTGGATGTTTCCTAAAAACCCTAAAAACACTAAAGAGCCCAGAAAGATTTTTGAGAAACTCTAAAAAGCTCAGGAAAACTTTAAAAATCTTTGAAAAGCTTAAATTGAATAATACTCCGTAGCACTGGGATCTACAAGTTAGGAGATTCGATAAAGAATGATAATAACAAAATCCCTACAATAGTGAAGATCAAATTTGGGTGTTCAAATAATGCCTGGTGCTATGAGGTATCATCATATTGCTAATGTGGTTGAGAAGATTAAAACCCATCTTGCTGGTTGGAAGGGTTTTCTTTTATCTTTTCATGACCGTATTGTGCTTGTTAAATCTGTTATTTCGAGTTATTCCATCCATAATATGGCTATTTATAAGTGGCCTAGCAAGTTCATTGTGCAATGTGAGCGTGCAATTAGGAATTTTATTTGGTCTGGTGACTCTAATGTCAGTCGTGCTGTTGTGGTGGCGTATGATAAAATCTGTTGCCCTTTTGAGGAGGGGGGTTTGGGTTTATCTCGTATGGCTACTATGAATTCTGCAATGTTTATGAAGTTATGGTGGAAGATCAGTACTTCTAAGAAGAATTGGGCAGGTTATCTTAAGGCTAAGTTTTTTAGTCGAAGAGGTTACATTAAGACTTATGGGGTGAAGTCTACCATTCTTCCAGGCATTAGAAGGGTTTATAAATATGTGGAGGCTAACACTAAAGTTCTTCTTGGTGATGGCAGGTCTACTTCTCTCTATTATGATGTTTGGTATGGAGAAAAATGTTTTGCAGAGATATTGGATGATTTTACTCTTGACAGATTGGTTTTGGTGAGTGATTGTTATAGGGATAACCAATGGGTTTTTCCTGAAAATCACTTGAACTGTTTACTCGCGGCTGGTGTGGATATGCATAATCTTCCTTTGCCAAATGGGGGTGAAGATAAGAGAGTTTGGATGCCAAACTTTTTAGGTGATTTTTCGGTAAGCTCTGCCAAGGAGCTTATTCGTCAGAAACATGGTAGCTTCAATGCAGCGTCTATGCTGTGGAGGAAGGAAATTCACCCTAAACTTGCGGCTCAAAACTGGAAATTCATTCGTGGTGCTTGTGCCACTTTGGATATCATTCAATCTAGGTTCAAAACTCATTTGGCTAACAAGTGTGTTCTGTGTGAAACTGAGGAAGAATCTCTAGAACATATTCTTTTTCTTTGTTCTTTTGCAGCTCGTGCGTGGTCTTGGATTTCTGGTATTTTGGTATGACAACAAACTTCAACATTGTGGATTCTTTCAAGGCAGCTAAGGGAAGAAGTGCAATTGTCCGTGACTTGTGGCTGGTGGAGAACTTAGTAATCAGGTCAGAACTATGGGCTATGCGCAACAAATGCATTTTTGAGAAGCACAAACGAGCTGGGGTCTTTTTTCTAAAAGAGTGCTGAAGCTAATACAAGAATATTCAGTCCGTCTAAAAGGGTTTATGCGCAACAGTGTGGATGATATGGTGTTGTTGGATTACTTCCGTGTGGTTCTAGAAGTGTTAGACATCAGCAGCCTATTGAAGTGTTATGGCAGCCTCCGGAACTTAATGAGATTCTAATTTGTTGTGATGGAGCAGCGCGTGGAAATCCAGGCATTGCGGGAGCAGGAGTGGTGGCAAGAGACTCTAGCTGTGCAATTCTTGGTGCTTTGAGTATTGGTCTTGGAGTTACTACAAACTATTTGGCAGAACTCTATGCAATTATAATTGGTATGGAATGGGCAATGCAATGGAACTATGATCGTATTTGTGTGCAATCTGATTCATATGGAGTAGTTCAAGCTTTACAAAGCTCTTCTATTCCTTGGTTGGAAAGAGCAAGATGGGGGAGGTTATGCAATCATTATATTTCTATGAGGATAATTCACACTTACAGAGAGGCGAATTTTTCAGCAGATAAAATGGCTAAGAATGGTTGTTATCTTGATAATGAAGTGGGAATTCAGTATGAAGGAAGACCTGATTTTTTGCACAAACCTTGGTCGGATGGGATCCAACTAGAATCATATTTATTCGATTGAGTGCGAATCTATACTTGACTATTTGGATGTTAAAGTTAGATAGATCTAACCAAATGACTATTTGGATGTCAACAACTCATCTATATCTTGTAACAAAGATTGATTAGAGTGGTTACCAAACAGATTCTTCCTTTGTTTTTTAGAATACGATCCAAAGCACTTGTTATTCACGTGCTTGACTCTAGAAGCCGAAGGCGCAGGGATACCGAGGGAACTAAGTAGCTAGGGGTAGTAGTCTGCTTGGTCTCAACAATACGAAGTTGGTTTAGATTTTGTATAGGGGCTTTTTTCTGAGAGTATTCAAAACTGGACTAGGTCCCGGGGTTCTTCTGCATTTGCGGTTTCCGCGTTAACAAAATCTTGTTGTGTCTTTTACTTTGATTTCCGCATTATAATCGTTTATTATAATAAAGTAAAATTCACATACATTAACTCCATTATACTTGATAGTGATCCTATAGAGTTTGGTTATTACCGAACCTATTATCAAGTAGCACACTTTGATTGTCGTATCATCTCGATCTTGTATCCATAGTCAATCACACAAGTTATCTTTTTGTCGTATTGTCTCGATCTCGTATCCATAGATGATTACACAAAGTGTGAATACATAAGTTGTTGTATTGTCTCGACTTTGTCCATAGATGATCACACTTGTTAAGAGGACTTATAGGTTGAAACAAAAAGATTGTGGTGTATTTGGGTACCCTCATCTTTTCAATTGGTATTAGAGCAGGCAATCACGAAAAGATATAATGGGGGTGCGTTTTCTCAGTTTACTGCTGAAGACTATACACTAGCAGATGACGTACAACACAATGGTAAACAACAAGCCAAATTCAGTTCGGATTGACTTATCAAAAAAAAAAAAAAAACAAATTCAGTTCGGAAAACCTTGAACTTCTTGGTGTGGTAGCACAGCTCATGGCTCAAATGGAACAAGGTTTTGAATTAAGTACTGAAGAGCGTATTGTTTTGGAGCTTGGAAAAAAAATGGAAGAAGATTTAGCTAATTTAATGAAGGTTCGTGAGGATTTGGAAAGAGCTACACAGGCGAAAGTTAGTGCTGGTGGAGGTTTATCTCCGAACAAATTCGGTGTGTTACAAGAAGAGTCCAAGGAATACACAGAAAGCCAAACACACTTGGACTCTGGACGTGAAGAACTTGAAACCAACAAGGACTCTTTTTGCTCGGATTCAAATTTGGGCTTGCAAACACAACCCAAGGTGAGTGCTACTCAGTTAACAACAAAGGAAGAACATGAGATATATTGTACAACTACAAAATTTGATACTCAGCAAAAGTTTTTGAAGGATTTATTTTTTCGAAAGGAGTTTATCAAATCTGCAACTTCTTATGGTCGGGTGATTCCAAGGTGAGTAAATCTTTTGTAGTAGCTTATGATAAAGTTTGTGCTTCATATTCTGAGGGGGGTCTTGGTATCACTCAAATGCGGGAATGAACAAGGCCATGCTTATGAAGCTGTGTTGGAAGATTTGTAATTCTAAAAAAGTCTGGGTGAGTTTTTTAAGTGTTAAATTCTTTACTAAGAATGGGCACTTAGTTAGATATACAAAGTCTTCTATTTTTCCAGGTTTTCAGTGGGTTTACCCTGAAGTTGAATTCAATTCAACGGTGCTGATAGGTGATGGCAGATCCACATCATTATATTTTGATTCTTGGTGGGGTGATATCTCTATTGCGGATATTTTAGGACCTGGGGACTTGGATAGGTAGGCTCGCGTTGCTGATACGATTGCAAATGGGGAATGGTCATTCACGAAAGATGCTTTACATACGTTCTTAGCTGCTGGTATTGTTTTAGAAGACCTGCCAGTTCCGATGGGTGGGGAAGATTACAAGGTTTGGACACCAGATAACAAAGGGCAGTTCTCTGTTTCTTCGGCCCAAGAGCTTATTCGTAAGAGACAGCCTATCTTGGAGGGTGCAAAATTGTTATGGAGGCCTGCTATTCATCCTTCTCTTGCTGCTAGAAATTGTAAATTACTTCGTGGTGCTTGTGCAACGCTTGACAAGGTACGAAGTAGATTTAAATATCAAGTAGTTAATAAATGTTTCTTATGTAATAGAGAAGAGGGGACTTTAGATCATATTCTTTGGTCTTGTGATTTTGCTTCCAAGGCATGGTTGTGGATTGCAGATGTTTTTGGTATTTTCCCTCACCAAAATCTCACTACAGCTTATAAAGAAGCAAAGGGTAAAAGTCGTATGTTTAAGGATTTATGGTCGTTGGCTATTTTGGTTGTTAGATCAGAATTGTGGATGACAAGGAATGGTTTTATCTATGGTAATCAAAAGGTTAGTTGGAATTTCTTTCATAAGAAGGTTTTCAATCAAATCCATGATTACTCAAGGCGTTTGAAGGGTTTCATGTTTAACATCCAAGATGATTTGCGTGTTCTTGCTTACTTTAGAGTGCAATATAGAAGAGTGGGGGAACCCGGGTAGAGCTGGTGCAGGTGTGGTGGTTCGTGATTCTGATGCTAATGTATTAAGAGCTATGAGTGTTGGTTTTGGGGTTCGTACTAATTATTTGGCGGAATTCTTTTGTATTATAATGGCCTTAGAATGGGCGACTAAATTTGGGGTTGGGGATATTTGTATTCGTACAGATTCAATGGGAGCAGTTCATGCCTATAGTAGTGATACTTTGGCAATTTTGTGGTTTCTTAGACAAAGGTGGATTGTGGTAAGAGCTAGATACAACAGAATTCGTTTTGTTCACACTTATAAAGAGGCTAATTTTTCAGCGGATGTGATGGCAAGAGAGGATGTTTTCTAGAAGATGGTGAAGGAATTAGTTATGATAACAAACCATATTTTATTCATTCAATTGAACTGCCAAATGTAATTTACTTCAGATTTGATTAATTTTTGTAAGTTCGTAAGTTTTTGGGGTGATGTGCCTCTTTTCTTTCAAATTTAGTTGTAAAACTCTTGCTATTTATTAATACATTTTGGATTTACCAAAAAAAAAAATCACGAAAAGATATAACAATCTGTGTTTGGGGTGATCCAACCTATAAGATTTGAATCTATGGCTGATTCAGTTAATGGGAAAAATTATCCATTATAGAAATCTTCTATGAGATCTTTTCTTCAATCTCGAGATTTTATTACTTAGCTATAAATCGAAGAAGGATATGAACGGCCGAAAGTGGAATATTCGGAAACTGAGTTTAAACGCTTATCGTTCTATATGTATGAAGAAAGAGCTCTTGCAAAGCAGAACTCTGATGGTTTAAATGCCATAATACATGCAGTGAGTCATGATCTTTTACATCATGTCTTGTCATGTGAAACCTCTAAGGAAGCATGGGATACTCTTGAGACTGTATTTGAAGGGAATGATTCAGAAAAAGAAGCTCGTCTTCAATCCCTCTCTTCTGAATGGGAATTCCTTAGAATGGATAATAACGATACCTTCGAGGAGTTTAACACTAAACTTTCTGAGATTGTGAATCCTTCTTTCTCGCTTGAAAAGACTATACCTGAAAAGGAAATAGTATACAAGATTCTCAGATCGTTACCATCCAGATACGAGTCTAAGAAACATGCCATAATAGAAGCTAATGATATTTCTATACTTTCTCGAAGTTCTCTTGTAGGAAAGTTAAAGATCTTTGATAAAGAAATTCTACTGAAGAACGAAAATGTTGGATTTAATGTCTCGGTTAATACTAATTAATCTTCGAAAGAAGTAAGTATAAATCATACTGAGGAATGTTGTCAAGAGGATAAAACACTTGTTGAAAAATATGTTGACACAACAATTGTACTCCTAACACAACGAATTAAGGATGTTTTATTAAAAAATAAATCAACTCCTGATGCATTATCTTTTTGTCATGAAAAAGGTGATGGAGATATCCAATGTTTCAAGTGTCGTAGGTTCGGACTTATGGCAAAATACTTTTTTTTTTTGCTAAGTCCAATAGTTTATTAAAGCAAAAAACGTAATTACAAGAATTACAAGGTAGGCTCAAAGGCCTCCCACCCCCTAAACCAAAAGGGTAAAAAATAACAAAAAAGAACCTTATGAATCTCTTAAAAATAACTAAAAAAGAAAAGAGAATATATCTACGTCTCATTCTTCTTCTTTGGTTGCCGACTTTGCACACTTTACCCTTGGATAAAATGGTGTCCAAGTCTTCAATTTCTTCATAAAATTCTCCCTCTTCATCTTTATCCGAAGTATAATTACCAGGGACAAACTTGATTGGAGTTTGAGTAACCGCAGAATCATCCAAAATATTCCCTTCAAAATCCGTTCTTCCTTCCAACATCGCATGGGCTAGGAGAGAAACCTCCCTTTGAGATTTTAGAGTATCCAAACGAGCCCGGAATGCTCCTGATTTTGTCTTCAAATCTGGACCCTCTTTTTCCCATTTCGAGCCTTCCTTGCAATACTCCTTTCGAAAAGATAAAAAGACTCAAAAGCGCAACAAGGCTTGTTTTACTACCCTAGATGATATCCCGGAGGAGAAACCATATGAAGGAATATCAAGTTGCAATGCACTTTTTTCCAAAACTAAATGTGATCTATTTAGTGAGTCTAATCAACTCCCAAGGAACTGTTTGGAAAAACTTGAGTTGGAGATTAAGGAATATCTAAAGTTAAACAGGGAACTTGATAACCTTAGAAAATCCTTGTCAGAGAAAACTCAAGAGGCAAAGTCTGAGCAAGAGAAACTGGTTGACATTCCTAATCAACCAAAGTTGTCAGAAGTTAACAAAGGAAAAGGTAATTCGTATTCAAAATCTTCTGACAATATGTTGAGTTCTTTACGTGGAAGAGATAGACACTCTGCAAACTTTTATTGGAATCTCCAACAAAATAAATTCATCAAGGCACTTCGTAAGGGCATAAAGATTTTGAAGGCTGATGAGTTTAATAGATCCGGAAAAGAAGTTGCAGACTCTTGCAGTTACAAGAGAAAGAAAGAACATAAAGAAACACAATCTATTGTATTCATAAATCATCCTAAGGATGTTTTTGTTACCTGCGATGAGATTAACCCTCACCTCAACACACATTGATTGTGTTGAAAAATGCATCCTCACTTGTTGCCCAAAATCTTTTTTGTGGGGAGGCATAAATTTGGGCAGAATTTGTAAGTCTGTTCTGTTAATAGGTAACAATAATCTCATGATCGATATCTTTCACTATTTTTGGGATAAATATATTCGGTTTCCATAAACCAAAATGTATTGCTCCTTGATTTTCTCCTATCCTATATTATATATTCTTCTTGTCTGGAAGAAGACTATCTTGCATCAATGGAGGAATCGATGAAGGAAGGATCGTCTCTAGATGATTTGGCACAATGTGCATTGATCATGACTGAAACTCAAGATGCTCCACAACCTGGTAATATTCAAGATTCTCTGAGAAAACAGATCCTTACTGTTAGAAGTTGTATTAGGCATCTTGAGTTAATGATAAAGGATTCAAAAGAATTACTTGCTGATCTTTAATCTAAATTGTTCAAGATGAACAAACTTTCTATTAGAAAGGAAAATGCTCAGAAGAATTTGAATCCAGAATTCGAAAGTGATGTCCACAAGATTGAAGACAATAGACATCAACATTTTGATTTACTTCAATTATTGTACAAGGTCTATTATACATAAAACTATCATGATTATCATTATTTATGAATAAAATTATTAGTTTATAATTTTTCTTATGATAGTTACCGATTACATAGACTGTGAATGAATGTTTATATTTTTGCTATGTATTCGGTTTTTGGGATGTCTGATTTCGGTTTTTTTTAACCTTAATATTCGATCTCATATGATGAGACCCTTATGGTTTATGTGGCTTTTTGATTTGGCGGAATCAAATTCTAGCCCATGTTGGTAGGCTTTATCAAAGGATCATAAGGTGTTCCGATTAAAACTCATATGTAAAAAGTCACAATATGTTGAATCAATTTATGTTTACATGAGTTGTTTAGCATAACATATGTGTTTCGGGTTTTCAACTTTTTCGATATTTGTTTTGATAGTTCTCTCTCCTAAATTTTTTTCCCTCTCTGGCGAAAAGTTTAGGGTTTTCAAATTTTTTCATCTTTTTCTTTGCTTTTCTCAATCATCCTTGGGTGATTTGAGATGGGGGATGATACTGATCCTCCCCAATCGCGGGTTCTCACTTATGCTGAAAAAGTTTTAGGCAAAAAACAGTTACCAACAACAACTTTGGATTTGAATACACTGCCAAACCCTACTTTTAAAGAAGGAAAGCCAACAGTTGTGCTTTCGGTTTCTTATTATGAAGAGGGTTGCGATATTTGGAAGTTCAGTCTTATAGGTCGTCTGGATTTCAAGGGTATTAATTTTCAAGATGTGAAGAATAATTTTGAGCAGCAATGGCAGCTAGGTCAGGGCCGTGTACAATTCATACCTATGAATAGAGGCTTTTATATCATCAAGTTGCAATCAATGGAAGATCGAGACATGATTCTTAATGTTGAGGCGTGGATGTTTGAACAACAAAAGCTTAACATAATGGAATGGTTCCCTGGTTTTGATGCGGAAAAACACAATACTTCTCATGCTCCGGTATGGGTTAAGTTCCCTGGTTTGCCTGTTGAATATTGGATTGAGAAGACTTTACCGGCGTTTGGTAAATCCTTTGGTACTCCAGTTGTGGTTGATAAACGCACATTAGATCATGAATATGGCTATTACGCTTCAGTTCTCATAGATATTAACTTTGCTGAGCTTGACACTGATGGTATTCATATTATGGTTGGGGGTCGTGATTTCTGGCAACCAATTGAGATACAAAAAAGACCTAAATTCTGCACTAAGTGTAAAATAATTGGTCATGTTGATTCGGAATGTAGAAAGAAGCATAAGAATTCAGATGGTAATGCGTTGTAGCAAGCTTCAGCGTCAATACAACAAGGTAACAATTCGATCACTCAAGAAGCGCGCGGTAATAATGTTGCTAGTGCTGGGAACGATTGGCAAGAGCCCAGACGTAGGAAAGGAAAGACAGCTCCTGTCATTCCAATTGTGTCTGAGTTACCTAATGGAAACCAAGTTACTTTGGGTAATGTCCAGCAAGCTAATGTAAATAATGTCCCTAATGGGAATCAGATCTATATTCAATCAGGGCTTGAGGAAGGTGAAGTGGTATCGGGGAGTGTTCAAATAGTTGTAGCAAAAGAGATACAAGATGAGTTAGCCAAGTCTGAAGCTATCTTTCGCTCTGCCTTTGCTGAATTGGCAAGAACTAGACAAAGAGCAGAGGCGCAAATAGTTTTAGCTACTGATGCTACGGAGGGTATGCCTAGTTCTAAGTCAACATTGAATTCTGAAGCGAGGGAGATTAGGAATTCAATAATTGATAGGACTGCTGCTAACTTATCTGGCACTCCTTTAACCGATGACCTGTTTGTTCGAGAAAGCATTGTTTCGCCAAATCAGTTTGAGGTTTTGAATGCCGAACTTGGTTTGATTGAGGACAACTCGGTTGATTCTAGTGTTCATGCAAGTTTACAAGTTGGGTCAACACCTTTGTTTGATCAACACTCTGGAATGTGGACTTCTAGGACGCCAGTTATTTTAGCTCGTACTTCTGGAGATTCTCGGACTGGTGGAAATTCAGCACCGATTGTTAGTACTTCTGGTGATTCTAAGACTTCTGAAAATTCAACTTTGATTGACAGTACCAATAAAATTGCTGAAGGTTCTAGGCTTAAACCTGGAAACGGAGGGCAAAAGTTTGATTCTAATAGGTTGGCGCAGAGAGTTAAGATAAATAACACTCCCAAGGTTGTTTCCCAATGAGAGTTCTCTTTTGGAACATAAATGGGATTGTGCGTGATGAGGCACAAGCTAAACTTAGAGAATTAGTTAAAGATTATTCATAATTCTACAGATACGTGTATTGGTAATCTGTGGGTGATGTGGTCTTTGGGTATTGCTGATCCGGTGGTGGTGAATTGTTCTAAATAGGCTATTACCATTGGTGTGGATGGTGTTCATATTTCTCTTGTGCATTCTAGTTCAGTGCAAACTACTAGGAGAAATCTGTGGAGACAGTTAGATATGGGTGCACTTCAATTGCCATGGTTGGCAATTGGGGACTTTAATTGTGTGCTGCCTAACGATGAGAAAAAGGGTGGTGCGACTCGGAGAACGGAAGTGGTGAATGAATTTAGTGATTGGTTGGATGACAATGGCCTTTTTGAAGCGGAATCCTTGGGTTGCAAGTTTACTTGGTCTAACAGGCAATCTGGAGTTCATAGAATTATTAGTAGGCTTCACAGGGCAGTGATTAATGAGTTTTGGTTGAATCGTTTTGAGAATTAGCGGTGTAAAGCTCTTCCAAGGGAAGTTTCTGATCATTCTCCTCTTATTGGTTTTTCCGTTTGTTAACACGAGACCAAGAAGAGCGCCTTTTCGAGTTCAAAAAATGTGGTTTGGGCATCCCGATTTTATGCGTGTGGTTGAAGATAGTTGGGAGGAACCTATTGTGGGTTCACCAGCCTTTATATATTCTCAAAAATTAAAGCGTCTTAAAATTGCAATGAAGTTGTGGAATCAAGAAGTTTTTGGTAATGTTGATGTTAGGCTGAAACAGGCTCAGCTTAGACTTGAAAGTTCAATGCGTTTATCGGATGAAGACCCTTCGGATGTGGACAAATTGAACTCGATGAGAAGTGTGGCAGTGGATGTTAATGATATTAGAATGCAACAAGTCATTATGTTGAAGCAAAAATCCAGAAATCAGTGGTTAGTTGAAGGGGCTAGTAATTCTAATTTCTTTCATAATTCTATTCGTATTCGTAGGAGTAGTAATACTATTTCGGAATTGGTGGATGCTAATGGGGTAACGGTGACTGATTATAATCAGATTCGTAACCTTATTGTTGATTATTATGAGGCAAAGTTTAATGGTGATGATTCAGTTCCAGTTGAAGCTCTTTTTAATATTGATTATAATAGTATTTCTCTTGAGGAGAGTGCTAGAATGGATCAGTTTCCCTCAATTGATGAGATTCATGCAGCGGTTTTTGATTTGGGTGCGGATAGTGCGCCAGGGTCGGATGGGTTTGCTGGTTTTTTCTATAGGCATTGTTGGGAGATTATCCGGGAGGATTTGGTTAATGCTATTCTGTTTTGTTGGTCTAATAGATTCATTCCTCACGGCGTGAATTCTAGTCTTCTCATGCTTCTGCCTAAATAGAGAGGTGCTAATACTCTTCGTAACTTTAGGCCGACTGGTCTTAGTAATTTCTTTTTTAAGATTTTTACTAAGATTTTAGCTACGAGGCTTGGTAGTGTTTTGGATAACTTGATTTCTGAGGAACAAGTGGCGTTTATGAAAGGGATAAATATCCATGAAAATATTAGTCTAGCTTCAGAGATGGTGAATGAAACGCAGATTAAGCGGAAGGATGGTAATGTTGGGTTAAAACTTGATATAACTCAGGCATTTGACGCGGTTAGTTGGACTTTCATCTTGGAGGTGTTTCGAAAATATGGTTTTTCTGAGAGTTGGTGTGACTGGATTCTCCAAATTCTCATGTCTGCTAGAATTTCGGTTCTCGTCAATGGTAGCCCGGAAGGTTTCTTCAGTATTGATAGAGGGCTTCGTCAGGGTGACCCTTTGTAGCCTCTTATTTTTGTGTTGATTGAGGATGTTATAAGCAGAAATATCCCGAAACTATTTCGTGAGGGCAAGATGACTCATATGGTTAATAGAAAAGGTATTGCTCCTACCCATCTCTTTTTTGCTGATGACATTATGATTTTCTGTAAAGGTAACATGAAGAGTTAGAAATCTGGTGGATTTGTTGGGTTTATATCAACGTGCTTCGGGTCAAACAGTAAGTCGAGAGAAGAGTAAACTATATTTTGGTGGTGGTTCTTTGAATATGAGAGCTACTATTTCTGCTTTTCTAGGGATGCCTATTGCTGTTTTTCCAGATAGGTATTTAGGGGTTAAGGTTATGCCTGAAGCCATTAAATATCATCATGTAGCCAATGTTGTTGAGAAGATCAAAGAATAACTTGCGGGTTGGAAGGGAAGGATGCTTTCTTTTCAAGACAGAGTGGTGTTGGTAAAATCTGCGTTAACTAGTTATTCAATTCATAATATGGCTGTTTATAAGTGGCCAAGAAAATTTATTCATGAGTGTGAAGTTGCAATTTAGAATTTTTTATGGTATGGTGATTCAAAAGTGAGTAGGTCTTTTGTTGTGGCTTATGACAAGATTTGTGCTCCTTATGAGTAAGGTGGTTTGGGTATAACTCAATTGAGTGTTACGAATAGAGCGCTTCTTATGGGTCTTTTACGAAGCTTTTTCGTGATAAAAAGATGACGTCCATGGTAACTAGAGGTGGTATTTCTCCTACTCACCTTTTCTTTGCTGATGACATAATGACTTTTTGTAAAGGTAATTCCAAAAGTCTTCATAATCTTGTAGACTTGTTGGGAAGTTATCAGCGTGCTTCAGATCATACTGTTTGTCTTCAAAAGAGTAAGATTTATTATGGTGGTGGTTCTTCGAGTTGGTGTAATTATATTGCATCTTATTTGGGGATGAGTGTAGCTACTTTTCCGGACCGCTATTTGGGAGTTCAAATTATGCCAGGTATTGTTCGATATCGCCATATTAGCAATGTTGTTGAAAAGATTAAAAATCAGCTTGTTGGTTGGAGAGGGAGGTTATTATCTTTTCATGATCGAATTGTTCTTGTTAAATCAGTTATTGCCAGTTATTACATTCATAATATGGCTATTTATAAGTGGCCTCGTAAGTTTATTCTTCAATGTGAGAGGGCTATCCGTAACTTTATTTGGTCTGGTGATTCGAACATTAATCGTGTAGTGGTAGTGGCTTTTGATAAAATCTGTTGCCCTTTTGAGGAGGGGGGTCTCGGACTAACTCGTATGGCCACTATGAACAAAGCTCTTGTTATGAAACTTTGGTGGAAGATTCGTAATTCTACAAAGAAGTGGGCTCTTTTCCTGAAGGCAAAATTATTTGATCGTAAGGGTTGTATTAAGCATTCGGGGGTTAAATCTTCTATTTTGCCTGGTTTAAGGAGTGTGTATAATTGTGTGGAAAAGAATACTAAGGTATTAATTGGTGATGGTAGAGATACTTCTCTTTATTACGACATTTGGTTTGATAAGACTAGTATTGCTGATGTGCTAAATGGTTATTCTCTCGATGCAACAGCTAGAGTAAGTGATATTTTAAAGGATGGCCTTTGGGATATTCCTGAAATTCACTTGCAATACTTGATTGCTGCTGGTCTAGAGTTGAATAGGATGCCAATTCCTATGGGTAGAGCTGATGTTAGGGTATGGATGCCGGAGTTGAAGGGTGAGTTCAGTGTTAAGTCTGCAACTGTGTTGCTTCGGCAGAAGTATTCTCGGTTAGAAGGTACGCAGCTTCTGTGGAGAAAAGAAGTTCATCCTGTTCTTGCTGCTCAGAACTGGAAATTCTTGCGTGGAGCTTGTGCTATGTATGACCTTATCAGGCGTAGGTTCAAGATCTCTCTTGCTAACAAATGCTGCCTGTGTGATGTTCAAGAGGAAAATCTTACTCATGTGTTATATGAGTGTTGATTTGCTACAAGAGCCTGGAATTTGCTAGATGATGTGTTCAAGTTACAACCTAATGCTAACCTTATTGTTTCTTTTAAAACAGCAAAAGGAAGGAGTCATATTGTCCGTGACCTGTGGCTTATTGCCAACCTTGTTCTTAGGTCAGAGCTATGGCAGTTGCAGAACAAGGCTGTTTTCGAGCATAAAAAGCCTAATTGGAGTATTTAGCAGAATTGTACGGCATTATTGTTGGTTTGGAGTGGGCTATGCAATGGGGTTTTTCTTGTATTTGTATACGGTCTAATTCTACGGGAGTTGTTGAAGCTTTCAAGAATGACTCAATTCCTTGGTTTGCAAGGAATAGATGGATTATGATCTGTAGACACTATACGTCTATACGTTTCATTCACACTTTTAGAGAGCTGAATTTTTCAGATGATGCAATGGCAAAGCGGGGTTGTTTATTGAGTAATGAAGTGGGAGTATACTACAATGGGAAACAGCCTTGTTCCCATAGAACGCGCTTATGAAAGATACTCCAATTAGGCTTTTTATGCTCGAAAACAGCCTTGTTCCGCAACTGCCATAGCTCCGACCTAAGAACAAGGTTGGCAATAAGCCACAGATCACGGACAATATGACTCCTTCCTTTTGCTTCTTTAAAAGAAACAATAAGGTTAGCATTAGGTTGTAACTTGAACACATCAGCTAGCCAATTCCAGGCTCTTGTAGCAAAGCAACACTCATATAACACATGAGTAAGAGTTTCCTCTTGAACATCACACAGGCAGCATTTGTTAGCAAGAGAGATATTGAACCTGCCTGATAAGGTCATACGTAGCACAAGCTCCACGCAAGAATTTACAGTTTTGAGCAGCAAGAACAGGATGAACTTCTTTTCTCCACAGAAGCTGCGTACCTTCTAACCGAGAATACTTCTGCCGAAGCAACTCAGTTGCAGACTTAACACTGAACTCACCCTTCAATTCCGGCATCCATACCCTAACATCAGCTCTACCCATAGGAATTGGCATCCTATTCAACTCTAGACCAGCAGCAATCAAGTATTGCAAGTGAATTTCAGGAATATCCCAAAGGCCATCCTTTTAAATATCACTTACTCTAGCTGTTGCATCGAGAGAATAACCATTTAGCACATCAGCAATACTAGTCTTATCAAACCAAATGTCATAATAAAGAGAAGTATCTCTACCATCACCAATTAAGACCTTAGTATTCTTTTCCACACAATTATACACACTCCTTAAACCAGGAAAAATAGAAGATTTAACCCCCGAATGCTTAATACAACCCTTACGATCAAATAATTTTGCCTTCAGGAAAAGAGCCCACTTCTTTGTAGAATTACGAATCTTCCACCAAAGTTTCATAATAAGAGCTTTGTTCATAGTGGCCATATGAGTTAGTCCGAGACCCCCCGCCTCAAAAGGGCAACATATTTTATCAAAAGCCACTACCACTACACGATTAATGTTCGAAACACCAGACCAAATAAAGTTACGGATAACCCTCTCACATTGAAGAATAAACTTACGAGGCCACTTATAAATAGCCATATTATGAATGTAATAACTGGCAATAACTGATTTAACAAGAACAATGCGATCATGAAAAGATAATAACCTCCCTCTCCAACCAGCAAGCTGATTTTTAATCTTTTCAACAACATTGCTAATATGGCGATATCGAACAATACCTGGCATAATTTGAACTCCCAAATAGCGGTCCGGAAAAGTAGCTACACTCATCCCCAAATAAGATGCAATATAATTACACCAACTCGAAGAACCACCACCATAATAAATCTTACTCTTTTGACGACAAACAGTCTGACCTGAAGCACGCTGATAACTACCCAACAAGTCTACAACATTATGAAGACTTTTGGAATTACCTTTACAAAAAATCATTATGTCATCAGCAAAAAAAGGTGAGTAGGAGAAATACCACCTCTAGTTACCATGGGCGTCATCTTTTTATCACGAAAAAGCTTCGTAATATTTCTGCTAAGAACATCCTCAATCAAGACAAAAATCAAAGGGGAGAGGGGATCACCTTGACGCAAACCTATGTTAATTTTGAAGTAACCTTCCGGACTACCATTCAAAATGACAGAAATTCTAGCAGACTGCAAGATATTAAAAATCCAAGCACACCAATTTTCAGAAAAACCATACTTACGGAAAACTTCAAGCACAAAATCCCAATTTACCGTGTCAAAAGCTTGAGAAATATCAAGTTTAAGGCCAATGTTGCCATCCTTGCGTTTATAATGCAACTCATTAACCATCTCCGACGCCAACCTAATATTCTCATGAATATTCCTCCCTTTCATGAAGGCTACCTGTTCTTCAGACACAAGCTTATCCAAAACTGTACTAAGTCTAGTAGCTAGGATCTTAGTGAAAATTTTGAAGAAAAAATTACTAAGACCAATTGGTCTGAAATTTCGAAGAGTATTAGCACCCCTTACCTTAGCCAGCAAGATGATAAAAGATGAATTAACACCATTTGGAATACTACCCGCATTCCAACAATGAATAATGGCCTTGGTTAAATCATCATGAATAATATCCCAACAATGACGATAGAAACAACCAGAGAAACCATCCGGCCCTTGGGCACTATCCGCACTCAGATCAAAAATAGCTTGCTTAGGCCGGGGAAGGAATCATATCCATGGCGTTGCTCTCCTCAACAGAAATTGAGTTTGGTGATTTAGGATGGGGGAAATCCCTGATTCAAACGTGAATAATCATGGGAACAATAAGGTATATTTTGCTGATTTGGTTAAGGGTAAAAAACCCTATATGATAACAGATTCAGATTTCTTATTTCTCCCTGAGGCATCAACATATTTGGAAGAACCATCTTTGGTTTTTCCTAATAGTCTTCTTCAAGAGGGACGTGATATATTTCAGTTCAGTCTCATTGGGAGATTGAACTTTAAGGGCTTAAAACTTGCTGATGTTCAAAGAGTTTGGAGGAACAATGGGGTTTCGGTGCTGGAAGATGTAAGTTAGTTTCAATGACAAAAGGGTTCTTTGTCATAAAGTTAACTTCAGCAGATGACAAGGAACGTGTATGGCATGGTGATACTTGGGTTATACAAAATCAACATCTTAGGGTTTTTAATTTTTACCCAAATTTTGATCCAGAAAGACAGCAAACTTCAAGAGCTTCAGTTTGGGTAAGTTTTCCTGGTTTGTACATTGAGTTATGGACTAAGAAAATTCTTCTTTCCATTGCTAAAATTATTGGAAAACTGATTGCTATTGATCAAAAGACATTGGATCATGATGTTGGAAACTATGCTGCGGTTCTAATTGATATTGACTTTGCTAAGTTGATTCCTAAAAGAATTCGCTTGAAGGCAAATGGAAAAGAGTTCTGGAAGTATATTGAAATTCAAGACTTAGAGAATGTCAAATTCTGCACTCATTGTAAGTTTATGGGCCACAAATTTGAGAATTGCCTTGCTGCAAAATTTTTTTTGGGAGGTTCTAATGCTGAAAAGAAGTCACCTACTGTGAACATTAAGAATGGCAAAGAAGGAAAATCAATCAAATCTGTTTGGAAAGAAGTTAGTGAAACTTCCCATGCAGGCCATGCAGTTAACGTCAATAATGTGCAGGCTGGTAAGGAGAGTATAGTTATTGTTTCCCATGAAAACCATGCAGATAACATTAACAATATTGCAGCAAGGGAAGGTGTTCAGTCCGGGAAGGGGAATGTGACAGAAGTGGCAACAACTAGTAACTTTACTTCTAAGGATACTACAGTTCAAGAGTGCGATGAGGATAAACTGTTGGAGGAAGATCTTAATAACTCTTTTGTAGAATATAGGGAAGCACAGCTCAAACTGATCAAGTGTAAGAATGCTATTGCTGCGAGAAAAGATATTGCTGCACGAATTAAATCTGCTACTGAAGTTAATATAACTGTTACGCAAGTTCAAACCGGGATAAGGCAAGAGTCAGGAAATAACGTGGATTCTGGCTTGGAGATTCAGCCAACTTCCGTGCCCTAAAAGAACACTGAGTCCTTATCCAAGCATTCCAACTTGGTTATGGAAACTCAGCAACAACCCGTGTCCAATGAAAACTCTGAGGTTATGTCCGTGCAATGTCATACTCAGGCCGTGAATATCTCTCATGGTCTGAATACAAATCCAGGGTCCTTAGAAAACTCGGTTTTAGAATCTTCTTCAAAACAAGAGTCTGTGAATGAGAATATTCAGGCCAAGCAAGCTGATAATCAGGTCGTGAATAATTCTCAAGGCTTGATTACTAAATCAGGGTCATCGAAAGAGGATTGGACAAAAGTAAAGGGTAAGAGTTCCCCAAACAAAGGTACTCCGTTTAAATTTAAATCTTTTGAAACTCCTTTTGTGGATGCGCTTTTTCAAACAGAATTAGTGGTGAATAACAAATATGGTGCCCTGGCATCTGAGTTAGGCCTTGCTAATGATTCTAGTAAGGTTTTGGTGGAGGAGGAACAAGATGATTCTAGTGACTCGGATATTAGTATGTGTTCAAAAGATTGGGGTGAAGTTGATGCAGATATTCTAGCAAGGAAACAAGCTAGAAAAGTGGCCAAGCAAGCTGCGAAAATTATGGCTACGAATTCTAGGTCCAATGAAGAAAATCCTAGCCTAATCGGGTTGGACGAATGTGTTTTTGATATGAATAATATTTTGAAAAATGAGGAACTAGAGGAGGCAAGCACCATTCAGAATGATGAAGTGCGTGCTAATTTCATTAGAGAGTCAGCCTTTAGAAAAGAGTATTTCAAGGAAAAAAGGAGCAAACGGATAGAATGTCAACTAAGAAGAAAGCACAATCTCCTATTAAGCTTGTTCCGGGTGGTAACTATGCTTCAGATGAAAATGGAGAGGATTATGACTATGATGAAACATATGATGATTCTGAAGATGTTTACAAGGAGTCTTATGGAGACTATGATTTAACTCAAGTTATTGCTGGTCTCATTCCCAAGAAGAAGAAATTTAGAGTTGGAAATAAGGGACGAAAATGTTTCTAGTTTTCTTCTTTTTGCATGTTTTTCGTGTTTAGGAGCTTATTTTATGAGTTTTTAGAGTTTTTTTCCCTTTGGTTTATGGAGGTGGGGAGGCCTAGAGCCTCCAATTTTGTAATTCTTGTAATTACGTTTTTTTGCTTTAATAAACTATTTTGACCTAGCAAAAAAAAAAACCTCAACAGAAATTGAAGCATGCTCAAAATCAAATAAATCACCTTCTATCACCGGATCTTGGCCATTGAACTTATCTTCATAGAACTGAACTACATGATTACGAGGCTTCTCATAATTTTTCAAACAAGTCCCATTCAAATCAACAAGTTCCGAAATAGTATTAGAACTTTTTCTAATTCTAATACTACTATGAAAGAAACTGGAATTACTTGAACCCTCCACCAACCATTTGTTCCGAGACTTTTGCTTGAGCATAGTTAACTGTTGCAAACGAGTATCACATAAAGTTTTCATAGCATCCTTCATTGCATTTAAATTAGCAATATTACTAGGATCCTCATCTGAAATAAGAGCTGTTGTCTCAAAACGAAGTTGGTCTTGCTTCAAACGAGAATTCACATTACCAAAAATCCTCAGATTCCAATCCTTCATTGCAATCTTCAGCCGCTTCAATTTATAAGGGAAAATAAAATCAAGAGAACCATGAACAGACAAAGTCCAACTCTCATTGACCATCCGAAGAAAATCCCCATGTAAAAACCACATCTTTTGAACACGAAAAGGAGCTCTACAAGGCCTAGGAACAGAAAAAGGATAACTAAGAAGAGTAGAATGGTCGGAAACTTCCCTAGGAATAGCTTTACACCGCCAATTCTGAAATTTAGCAAGCCAAGCCGCATTAATAATTGCGCGATCCAACTTACTAATAATACGACTAGTACCAGATTGCCTATTACACCAAGTGAATTTGCTTCCCAAGGAATCCGATTCAAAAAGATTATTGTCATCCATCCAATCACTGAAATCATCAATGACAGACGATCTTATTTCCAAGCCACCTTTCTTCTCATTCAAACGCAAAATACAATTAAAATCACATATGACCAGCCAAGGTGTAATTGAATCTTGCATAACTAGTTGCTGCCAAAGCCTGCGCCTAGTAGTTTGAATGTAGCTAGCATGGACAAAAGAGATATACACACCATCAACCACAATTGTAATAGCTTATTTACTAGAATTAACTACAGAAACATGAAGCCCATCCTTATAACAAACCCAAAGATTTGCAATACCAGAATTAGCAGAATTATTAATAATAAACGAAGAATAACCTTCGGAAATTAGCCTCCTCCCAAAATTTGCTGAGCACGCCACTTTTGGTTCAGCAAGACCAAAAACTTCAAGATGGAAATCTATAATCAGCTCCCTAAGCTTAGAATGTGTTGTTGTACGCGCAACACCATTGATATTCCAACAAAGAACCCGCATAATTAAACTCAGGGTTGGAGTTTATTATTTAGCTTCAATTGCTTAACCGAGTTTGAGGAGGATTTAGGAACTGATTCCTTACGAGCACAAATACCCAATGTCTCATCCGAGTCTGACAAGGAATCCTGATCCTGATCAGTTAACGCATTCAATTTGTTTTGCATATCTATAACCTGCTGCCTCTTAGCTTGTTTTGTAAGCTCACCAGGTTTACTGAAAACCAAAACATCATTGCCAGCCTTGTCACTTAGGATGTTAAACTTGTTGTTAGAGACAAATTCTGAAGTTTCTTCAAGCGAATTACACAAAGGTGTGGACGAGGATGTAATATCAATCCTAGCAGGAGGAGGAAGTTTAGTTCTTGCCAATTCAACATTCCCCCCTGCCTTAGCATTCAAGCTTGAGGTACACAACGACCTAGCTTTACTAGCTAATACTGAATCCGTAAGAATGGCTTGCTTGTGTTTTTCAACCTCAGCAGATGCCATACGCAAAACAGCTTCAGATTGAGCTAAACTATCCTGCAATTGTTGTTCCAACTCAACAGTGCCACTGATGCACAAAACATTATCATCCACATTATTTGAAGTAACTTCACCAATGTGAGTAATCTTTTCAGGCACAAAAGGAATAGACGGAGCTGTCTTTCCCTTTTTCTTTCGCCTAGCTTCTTTCCATTCCGTACCAGCATTGTTCTCATGATGTTGTTGCTTGTTAACTAACACAATAGCCTGTTGCGAATCAGCAGCCACTTGCGGAGCTTTGACAGCTTCACCTCTAAAAAAATTTCTGGCGCTCAATACTATAATCATCCTTGGTGATTACGATGGGAGAAAAATCTGTGGGTGATTCTAATCATCCAAAGTTCACGTTTGCTGAATTGGTGATGGGAAAACATAACAAAAAACAAGTTTCCACATCTGTTGATATAAGTTCTTTACCAAACCCTACTACCAGAGATGGAAAACCGGCAGTTGTTATTCCTCAGGATTATTATGAAGAAGGCTGTTAAATATGGAGATTTATCCTTATTGGAAGATTATATCTCAAAGGTGTGAAGCTCATTGATGTCAAAAAAAAAACTGGAACAATAATGGGGTTTGGGAGATGCTAGGGTTCAGTTTATCCCTATGAACCGTGGTTTCTTCATTATAAAACTGTTAACTCAAGAAGATAAAGACAAAGTTTTCAAGGATGGTAACAAAGAACCATGGATTGTTAATGATCAGCCTCTTCGTTTGATTGAATGGTATCCAGGGTTTGACGCAGACAAGCAATGTACTTCTCATTCAACAGTTTGGGTGAAGTTTCCTAGTCTTCCTGTGGAGATGTGGGTAGAAAAAACTCTTTTAGCTTTAGGGAAATCTCTTGGAACACCCATTGTGGTAGATAAGAGAACCCTAAATCATGAATATGATCATTATGCATCTGTTTTGATTGATATAGATTTTGCTAAACATGATACTGATTCAGTTTATGTTGAAGTTGATGGACGTCACTTTCTGCAACCTATTGAAATTCTAAAACAACCTAAGTTTTGCTCCAAGTGCAAGCTTGTTGGGCACTTAGATAAAGAATGTAGGAAGAAGCATGCAGTTAATGCATTACATGCAGCTCATGCACGTACAGACGTTCGAAAAATGATGGTATCTCATCACAGCAGCTGGTTGGTATTTCTTCGCTACAGTTAGATAGAACTTTAGAGTTGGGAAGTTCTTCAGCAAACCAAGCAACACAGCAGAATGAATCTCGTCAGGCTCAGCAACCTCAAACTCTTGTTATTCATCAATGGGAGAATAATGATACATGGCAGACTATAAGTCATAAGAATAATGGTAAGAAAAATAAGAAAGTAGCTACAGATACTCGTGTGCAGGTTGATGTGGTGAGGATTGGAGCTGCTGATTATGAACAAAAGCTTCAGGAAGAGCTGATCAGGTCCGAAGCTGCAATGCGCACTGCTTCAGCTATGGCGGAGAAGGTTGTTGCTGCGCATTCAGTTTTAGTTAGTAGGGAAAAGTCGTTGAGTACTGTTGCCTTAAATACTAAGCCTGGTGGGAATGTTGAATTGTATAGAACTAGACTTCCTAATCCGGGTAGGATTCCTGTTTCGGAAGCTATTTATGCTCCTGTTTGTGAAGCTGTGGAGGAGAGTTCTGAATACGTCTCTTCAAATAGGTTTAATATCTTGGATAGTACTCTTGTGGGGGAAACGACAAGTGTACATGATCTTGGGCATATTGATGAAGTTGCACGTAAGGCTAAACATCAACAGCTTTTGGCTTTTCAGGCTAGACTAGACACTTTGAGGGATGTAGAAGCTTTAACCGTCTTGGATGAGGAATCAGAGCTAGGAGTTCGTGCACGAAAAGGTTCTTCTCCAAGATTAAAATCCTCCTCAAATACTTCTGAAGTACATCTAAGCAATAATCAAAACCCTATTGTTTAAATGCGGGTGTTGTTTTGGAATATCAATGGAGTTGCACGTGATGTAGCTCAAGATAAACTAAAGGAGTTGATTAGAGATTTTAAAACAGATATTTTTGGTATTGCTGAACCAAAAGTTCCATGTTCTGCTGGGTTCAGATTTGGTTTACTAAGAGAAGGTTATTCTTCTCATGTTATTAATAATGCTTCTTCTTCTAGTATTGCTAATATTTGGGTTTGTTATTCAAATACTCTAAATCTTTCAATTGTTAATGTCAGTAAGCAGGCAATAATAGTTGAGGTGGATGGTGTTCATGTTTCTTTTGTCCATGCTACCTATATTCAGGTTACTAGGAGGAATCTTTGGCAGCAACTTGTTAGTTCTGGTGATGGTATTCCATGGTTAGTCATTGGGGATTTTAACTGTATTCTTCGTTTGGACGAGAAGAAGGGTGGTCTTGAACCTAGAACCTCAGCTATTAATGAGTTTTCAGATTGGTTGGATGACAACAATCTCTTTGAAGCTGATGCTTTGGGAAGTAAGTTCACTTGGACAAATAGACAATCAGGTATGACTAGAATTGTTAGTAAACTTGATCGTGCTATTATTAATGCGTCTTGGCTTGAAAAAATTGAGAATTGGCGGTGTAAAGCTCTTCCTAGGGAAGTTTCTGACCATTCTACTCTTTTGGGTTTTCCTTTTGCTGTTCCAAAACCCAAAAGAGCTCCTTTTCGAGTTCAAAAGATGTGGTTCTTACATTCTGATTTCCTTCGTATGGTTAGAGATAGTTGGAGTATAACTATTTCTGGGTCTTTTGATTTTATTTTCACTCAAAAATTAAAGAGACTAAAAGGAGTTATCAAGGAATGGAATCTTCGTGTTTTTGGTAATGTGCATTCTAGGTTAAAGCAGGATCAGTTGAGGTTTGAGGCAGCTGCTCTTCATTCTGATGAAAACCCGGATGACATTACAAAGTTAAATATTATGAAGGATGCTATGGATAATCTTAATGATACTCGTGCTCAGTTGAATACTATGCTTAAGCAGAAATCTAGAAATAAGTGGCTTGTGGAGGGTTCAAGTAACACTAATTACTTTCATAATAGCATCAGAATTCGTAGAAGTTCTAACACTATTTCTGAACTTGTTGACAGTGCAGGCAATACTATTTCTGATTATGAGCTGCTTAGAAATCATGTTGTGCACTATTATGAGGATAAGTTTAATGGGCCGGAGTTGGAGACTGATCCTATTTTGTTTGACTATGATCATATTAGCATCTCGGAGGAGGAAAGTTTAGCTATGGACAGAATTCCATCTTCTGAGGAGATTAAACAAGCAGTTTTTGATCTAGGGGCAGACAGTGCTCCAGGGCCGGATGGGTTTTCTGGTTGTTTCTATAGACACTGCTGGGATATTATTCAAGATGACTTATTAAGAGCCGTTATTTATTGCTGGAATTCTGGTCATATCCCAAATGGGGTAAATTCTAGCCTAATTGTCTTGATTCCCAAGGTAAGAGGTGCTAATTCTCTTCGTAATTTTCGTACTATTGGTCTCAGTAAATTTTTCTTCAAAATCTTTACTAAGATCTTAGCTACTAGACTGGGGAGCGTTTTAGATAAACTTGTTTCTGAAGAACAGGTGGCTTTCATGAAAGGGCATAACATCCATGAAAACATTAGTCTTGCTTCTGAATTGATTAATGAGCTTCATATCAATCGTAAGGATGGTAATTTGGGCCTTCAGCTTGATATTTCACAAGCTTTTGACACGGTCATTTGGTCTTTTGTCTTGGAGGTTTTTCGTAGGTATGGTTTCTCGGAGCATTGGTGCACTTGGATTTATCATATCTTCAATTCTACTAGAATCTCTATTCTCTTGAATGGCAGTCCGGGGGGTTTTTTCAAGATAAATAGAGGTTTACGTCAGGGAGATCCTCTTTCTCCCTTGATCTTTGTTTTGATGGAGGATGTCCTTAGCAGAAATATCACAAAGCTTTTTGCAGAGAAGAGGATGTCTTACATGGTAACTAGAGGTGGTATTTCTCCTACTCATCTCTTTTTTGCTGATGATATTATGATTTTCTGTAAAGGAAATTTGCGGAGCATTAATAATCTGGTGGATCTGTTGGGTAAGTATCAGTGTGCTTCAGGTCAATCTGTTTGTCGCCAAAAGAGTAAAATTTATTATGGTGGTGGTTCATTGAGTAGACGTAATTATCTTGTTGATTATTTGGGTATGAGTGTAGCTACTTTCCCTGATCGTTATTTGGGTGTTCAAATAATGCATGGTGTTGTGAGGTATCATCATATTGCTAATGTGGTTGAGAAGATTAAAACCCATCTTGCTGGTTGGAAGGGTTTTCTTTTATCTTTTCATGGCCGTATTGTGCTTGTTAAATCTGTTATTTCGAGTTATTCCATTCATAATATGGCTATTTATAAGTGGCCTAGCAAGTTCATTGTGCAATGTGAGCGTGCAATTAGGAATTTTATTTGGTCTGGTGACTCTAATGTCAGTCGTGCTGTTGTGGTGGCGTATGATAAAATCTGTTGCCCTTTTGAGGAGGGGGGTTTGGGTTTATCTCGTATGGCTACTATGAATTCTGCAATGTTGATGAAGTTATGGTGGAAGATCAGTACTTCTAAGAAGAATTGGGCAGGTTATCTTAAGGCTAAGTTTTTTAGTCGAAGAGGTTGCATTAAGACTTATGGGGTGAAGTCTACCATTCTTCCAGGCATTAGAAGGGTTTATAAATATGTGGAGGCTAACACTAAAGTTCTTCTTGGTGATGGCAGGTCTACTTCTCTCTATTATGATGTTTGGTATGGAGAAAAATGTTTTGCAGAGATATTGGATGATTTTACTCTTGACAGATTGGTTTTGGTGAGTGATTGCTATAGGGATAACCAATGGGTTTTTCCTGAAAATCACTTGAACTGTTTACTCGCGGCTGGTGTGGATATGCATAATCTTCCTTTTCCAAATGTGGGTGAAGATAAGAGAGTTTGGATGCCAAACTTTTCAGGTGATTTTTCGGTAAGCTCTGCCAAGGAGCTTATTCGTCAGAAACATGGTAGCTTCAATGCAGCGTCTATGCTGTGGAGGAAGGAAATTCACCCTAGACTTGCGGCTCAAAACTGGAAATTCATTCGTGGTGCTTGTGCCACTTTGGATATCATTCAATCTAGGTTCAGAATTCATTTGGCTAACAAGTGTGTTCTGTGTGAAACTGAGGAAGAATCGCTAGAACATATTCTTTTTCTTTGTTCTTTTGCAGCTCGTGCGTGGTCTTGGATTTCTGGTATCTTTGGTATGACAGCAAACTTCAACATTGTGGATTCTTTCAAGGCAGCTAAGGGAAGAAGTGCAATTGTCCGTGACTTGTGGCTGGTGGCGAACTTAGTAATCAGGTCAGAACTATGGGCTATGCGCAACAAATGCATTTTTGAGAAGCACAAACCGAGCTGGGGTCTTTTTTCTAAAAGAGTGCTGAAGCTAATACAAGAATACTCAGTCCATCTAAAAGGGTTTATGCGCAACAGTGTGGATGATATGGTGTTGTTGGATTACTTCTGTGTGGTTCATAGAAGTGTTAGACATCAGCAGCATATTGAAGTGTTATGGCAGCCTCCGGAACTTAATGAGATTCTAATTTGTTGTGATGGAGCAGCGCGTGGAAATCCAGGCATTGCGGGAGCAGGAGTGGTGGCAAGAGACTCTAGCTGTGCAGTTCTTGGTGCTTTGAATATTGGTCTTGGAGTTACTACAAACTATTTGGCGGAACTCTATGCAATTATAATTGGTATGGAATGGGCAATGCAATGGAATTATGATCGTATTTGTGTGCAATCTGATTCATATGGAGTAGTTCAAGCTTTACAAAGCTCTTCTATTCCTTGGTTTGCAAGAGCAAGATGGGGGCGGTTATGCAATCATTATATTTCTATAAGGATAATTCACACTTATAGAGAGGCGAATTTTTCAGCAGATAAGATGGCTAAGAATGGTTGTTATCTTGATAATGAAGTGGGAATTCAGTATGAAGGAAGACCTGATTTTTTAATTTCCGTTGAAAACCCTAATGTTTCCTATTTTCGTTTCAAGTAGTGTTACAAGTTTTTGGGGTTGTTGTGACCTCTTTTCTTGTAATCTACTTTTTGTAAATTTTGTTATCTATTAATACAATTTTTGACTTATCAAAAAAAAAAGACAGCTTCACCTCTTGTTTTCTTTCTACATTCCCCATCTGAATGCCCAATAATGCTGCACTTAGAACATAATTTAGGTCTTTTAAGGATCTCAAAAGGTTGACAAAACTCACGTTCTCCCACAGTGACATTAATATCATCATATTTGAGCTCAGCAAAATCAATATCAATGAGGACCGAAGCAAAGTGTCCATACTCATGTGCCAACGTTCTTTTATCAACCACAATAGGAGATCCTAGAGTTTTCCCCATTGCAAGTAACGTTTTTTCAATCCAGAATTCCATTGGAAGCCCATGAAACTTGACCCAAGCTGTGGAACGTGAAGATCTTTGTTTGTCAGCATCAAAACTAGGAAACCATTCCATGAGATTTAGTTTCTGTTGAGCAACAACCCATTGTTCAGCCTGTAAAATCTTCACTTTATCCTCCTGCGACAATAACTTGATGATGAAGAAACCTCTATTCAACGGAACAAAGCGAACCCGGCCTTTACCCAGTTGCCATTGAAGTTCTAGGTTTTTTTTCACGTCAGAAAAGTTAAGTTCTTTGAAGTCTAACCTTCCAATAAGACTAAACTTCCATAAAGCACATCCTTCCAGATATAACTCATTAGGAATCTCAATAGAAGGTTTTCCATCTTTCAAAGTAGGGTTTGGCAGAGAAGAAAGATCCACGGAGGAAGCTCTTTCCTACCCTTGAGTCTATCTGCATATGTTAAAATCTTAGAAGGTGCAACTATATGATTTGGATCAACAGGATCTCCCATTGAATCACCAAAAGATGATCCAAGATGAAGCACGTACATAAAAGTTTGAAAAAATCTCCAAAATCGCCAGAGCAAAGAGGAGAGAGAAAAAAGTCGCTTCCTAATGTAATCACAAATAATATGTTCTCAAAGTAGTATGTGAAACCTTCGTGCTTAACTCGTATAAGTTGTTTACAAGTCTTTTAGATTTGTAAGATCCTTTCGGTCTTTATTTGATCGAACCACTATCATTTTATGAAAAAAAAGGGAGAGAAATATATGGAGTAAAAAAGTGATTTTCAATCACTAAGGAAAAAACGTTAGTGATTGAAAGAGTAAAGCATTGACTAATGGGGAGAAACATATCATATTGTTGTTGTAGTAATTCTGACTACAAAAATGGGAATAACAAATTCTTGCCAATTCAACAAAGGCGGAGCGAAAGATAGCTTCAGACTTGGCTAACTCATCTTGTATCTGTTTTGATACAACTATTTGAACACTCCCCGATACCACTTCACCTTCCTCAAGCCCTGATTGAATATAGCTAAAGTTTGCATGCTGGCCATGCACACCAGAAATCTGATTCCCATTAGGGACGTTATTTACATTAGCTTGCTGGCCATTACCCAAAGTAACTTGGTTTCCATTAGGTAACTCAAGCACAATTGGAATGACAGGAGCTGTCTTTCCTTTCCTACGTCTGGGCTCTTGCCAATCGTTCCCAGCACTAGCAACATTGTTACCGCGCGCTTCTTGAGTGATCAAATTGTTACCCTGCTGTATTGACGCTGAAGCTTGCTACAACGCATTACCAACTGAATTCTTATGCTTCTTTCTACATTCCGAATCAACATGACCAATTATTTTACACTTAGTGCAGAATTTAGGTCTTTTTTGTATCTCAATTGGTTGCCAGAAATCACGACCCCCAACCATAATATGAATACCATCAGTGTCAAGCTTAGCAAAGTTAATATCTATGAGAACTGAAGCGTAATAACCATATTCATGATCTAATGTGCGTTTATCAACCACAACTGGAGTACCAAGGGATTTACCAAACGCCAGTAAAGTCTTCTCAATCCAATATTCAACAGGCAAACCAGGGAACTTAACCCATACCGTAGCATGAGAAGTATTGTGTTTTTCCGCATCAAAACCAGGGAACCATTCCATTAGGTTAAGCTTTTGTTGTTCAAACATCCACGCCTCAACATTAAGAATCTTGTCTCGATCTTCCATTGATTGCAACTTGATGATATAAAAGCCTCTATTCATAGGTATGAATTGTACACGGCCCTGACCTAGCTGCCATTGCTGCTCAAAACTATTCTTCACATCTTGAAAATTAATACCCTTGAAATCCAGACGACCTATAAGACTGAACTTCCAAATATCGCAACCCTCTTCATAATAAGAAACCGAAAGCACAACTGTTGGCTTTCCTTCTTTCAAAGTAGGGTTTGACAGTGTATCCAAATCCAAAGTTGTTGTTGGTAACTGTTTTTTTCCTAAAACGTTTTCAGCATAAGTGAGAACCCGCGATTGGGGAGGATCAGTATCATCCCCCATCTCAAATCACCCAAGGATGATTGAGAAAAGCAAAGAAAAAGATGAAAATATTTGAAAACCCTAAACTTTTCGCCAGAGAGGGAAACAAATTTAGGAGAGAGAAAACTATCAAAACAAATATCGAAAAAGTTGAAAACCCGAAACACATATGTTATGCTAAACAACTCATGTAAACATAAATTGATTCAACATATTGTGACTTTTTACATATGAGTTTTAATCGGAACACCTTATGATCCTTTGATAAAGCCTACCAACATGGGCTAGAATTTGATTCCGCTAAATCAAAAAGCCATATAAACCATAAGGGTCTCATCATATGAGATCGAATATTAAGGTTAATGAAAACCGAAATCAGACATCCCATAAACCGAATACATAGCAAAATATAAACATTCATTCACAGTCTATGTAATCGGTAACTATCATAAGAAAAATTATAAACTAATATTTTTATTCATAAAAAATGATAATCATGATAGTTTTATTCAAAATAGACCTTGTACAATAATTGAAGTAAATCAAAATGTTGATGTCTATTGTCTTCAATCTTGTGGACATCACTTTCGAATTCTGGATTCAAATTCTTCTGAGCATTTTCCTTTCTAATAGAAAGTTTGTTCATCTCGAACAATTTAGATTAAAGATCAGCAAGTAATTCTTTTGAATCCTTTATCATTAACTCAAGATGCCTAATACAACTTCTAACAGTAAGGATCTGTTTTCTCAGAGAATCTTGAAGATTACCAGGTTGTAGAGCATCTTGAGTTTCAGTCATGATCAATGCACATTGTGCCAAATCATCTAGAGACGATCCTTCCTTCACCGATTCCTCCATTGATGCAAGATAGTCTTCTTCCGGACAAGAAGAATTTATAATATTGGATGGGAGAAAATCAAGGAGCAATACATTTTGATTTATGGAAACCGAATATATTTATCCCAAAAATAGTGAAAGATATCGATCATGAGATTATTGTTACCTATTAACAGAACAGACTTACAAATTCTGCCCAAATTTATGCCTCCCCACAAAAAAGATTTTTGGCAACAAGTGAGGATGCACTTTTCAACACAATCAATGTGTGTTGAGGTGAGGGTCAATCTCACCGCAGGTAACAAAAACATTCTTAGGATGATTTATGAATACAATAGATTGTGCCTTTCTTTCTCTTATAATTGCAAGAGTCTGCAACTTCTTTTCCGGATCTAATAAACTCATCAGCCTTCAAAATATTTATGCCCTTACGAAGTGCCTTGATGAATTTATTTTTTTGGAGATTCCAATAAAAGTTTGCAGAGTGTCTATCTCTTCCACGTAAAGAACTCAACATATTGTCAGAAGAATTTGAATACGAATTACCTTTTCCTTTGTTAACTTCTGACAACTTTGGTTGATTAGGAATGTCAACCAGTTTCTCTTGCTCAGACTTTGCCTCTTGAGTTTTCTCTGACAAGGATTTTCTAAGGTTATCAAGTTCCCTGTTTAACTTTAGATTTTCCTTAGTCTCCAACTCAAGTTTTTCCAAACAATTCTTTAAGAGTTGATTATGTAGGATCAGAATCTCGCACAGAAGAATATGCTTGCAAAATTATTAACAACACATCGCGAAGACATCGCAGGATGATTTCAGAAACGACATAACAGATGACATCAACTTAAACATGAGAAAAGTGTGATGATCTTGGGAAAATTAGGAATGTTGCGAAAATACCGCAAGCCAGATCCGAAATTAGGGGAAATGTTAGTTGTACATTAGTTGTCATCCACTATGTAAACACCTATATAAAGAAAAAGGCAAGAGAGAGAAAGGAGATAGATAATCGGAAAGAGAGACACACTTTAGGAGAGGATACATTCTGTAGAGAGAGAAAGTAGAATTGGTTGTATTATTATTATCTCCTTCTTCTTCCTCCTTCAAGAACCTAGAGCTATAAATACTCATTAATGGAGTCTCCATGTAATCAAGATGTAATTACAAATAATCATAGTAAAACCGAACCCCGTGGATGTAGATCAAATTGATCGAACCACGTAAACCTTGTGTCTCTTTACAATTTTTGCATTCTTATCATCATTTTTATGTTTAGATCTACAAATTATTACAAGGGTGTGTTGTAGGATTTCCTGCAACTACATTTTTGGCGCTAGAAACAGGGAGCGAGTAAAGGATTTATCCTTCCTGTAACTTGTTGGTTCAAGAAATTTCCATGAAGATTAGCTACTGTTCATATTTTTCTAGATCTACAAAATTTAGGTTCAAAAATGGAAATTTTATGGAAGAAATCACACTTTCAGGGAGTAAACATCATCAACAATTCAAAGACATGAAAATAGTGAGAGAAAAAAATTAGTTGTTGTGGTGAAATTTAAGGAAAAAATGGAAGTTTGAGTGGAAGATTTTCATGTTCAGGAGAAAGCAAGAGGCATTTTGTGAAGAAACAAAGGAAAGACGAAGATAATGATAAGAGTCAGAAGTTGTGATTTCTGTCACAAACAGAAATTCGAACAGATGGTTCAAGGATGAGCGAACAACAAATAGGTCACGGGTTCGAATTCGCAGAGACACATATTTTTCATTTTCTTCTCATTTTCATGGGAGAATAAAAGAATAAGGAAAAAAGTTACGCGTTAATTTCGTAGAGAGGTCCTTGCACAATTGGTCCAGAGAGCATTATGTGCGTTTGTGGTCGCAAATTCGAATTCGCCTGTGAACATAGTTCTATTCTTTTTTACAGAGCGCAAAAAAATGAATAATTTCGCAATATTGTTTCATTATTTCACAAACAAGAGGCAGTACAATTGGTCATGTGCGAAGTTTATGAGCTCATTGTCGCGTGTTCGATTCCCACCTCACGCATGCCTTTTTCGCATATTTATATTTAAGCTATTAAGGGTGAAGATGAGGATAAAGGTTTACAGTTGTTTAGTTATTTTGCACAGCAGAGTTGTCACAGATGGTTCAGTGTGTTACTTCGCAAGGAGAATGTCATGGGATCAATTCTTGCCACTCGCATATTTGTTTTTGATTATTTCGCATGAGAGAGTTCGCACAAAAAAGAGTTGATGATTATTTCGCATAGAAGAGAGTTGATGATAATTTCGCAGAGATATTTCACGAAGAAGAAGCTTGCACAGTTGGTCAGGAGGCATGAATGCAAGCAGCGGGTCGTGGGATTAATTCTTGCTTCTCACATGTTTATTTTTGTTATACGAAATTTATACAGAATTGCCTCTCACACAGTTGGAATTTGATTACTTCGCAAGACCTTTGATTATTTCGCAAGAGAGGCTTAGCACAGTTGGTATGGTGCGAGAAAATCCAAGAAGCAGGTCAAGGGTTCAAGTCTCACTTCTCACACTTCTTTTTTCTGCACGAAATTCATACATTTCAAGGCATTTATTCACTTCTTTGACAACAACAACGACTCACATGAAAGATAAGTACCACTTCCTTGAACATTTTACTTTATACTGAGAACGGATAAAAAGATTTTAGATTTGATTTACAAAAAGCGATTTAATCGCACGATAACAAAAATTTCAAGATTTCAAAAATTACAAAAATTACTAAGATTTCAAGATTTCAAAATTACAAAAAAAAATCGATTTATACATATTTCTAGAATATTTCTTTTACAGAAAATAAAAGATTTTTGATTTGATTTACAAAAGGCGGTATAATCGCAGAATTACAGAAATTTCAGAATTACAAAGATTCCACAATTACAAAAGAAACCGAGAAAAATCTCGCACGGATCAATTTATATATTTCTCTTGAAAATTTGCTTTATTTCAAATGAGAATGATATCTACATGGAGAGTAGTAGGAGGCAAAATAAGACCTTCCATCAACAGGCTAGTAAGACCTTCCAACAACAGGCTGCATAAGACCTCATCAGGATCATTTCCATGAAAGATGTTTATCGGATGAGACGAAACAAGTTATATAAAGGAAATCAAAACAAAGAAAAACGATTTGAACTTGCAATTAAATGAAAATTTTTGATAAAAGAAATGTATTACAAAGATTTCACAACTACAAAGATTTCAGAATTACAAAGTATTAGAATTTCTCTTGAATATTTATTTTGCTTCAAATCATATAATATTATGAGAATGAAAGAATGAATGAAAGAGATGACAGAAATGAAAGAATGAATGAAAGAGATGACAGAAATGAAAAGATGAATGAGAGAATAAAGAAACGCGAACATTTCGCAGAAACAAAGAGACGCGAACATTTCGTAGAAACGCGAATAAAATTTCGCAGATAGAGGCGAACCTTTATGGCGTACACCCTAGTTTGCGAATAAAATTTCGCAAGAGGCAAATCCTACTCATCTTTTTTTCGCTGATGACATAATGATATTTTGCAAAGGTAACTTGAAGAGTTTGCATAATCTTCGTACGTTGCTTGGTAAATATCAATCAGCCTCGGGTCAAACAGTATGTCGTCAAAAAAACAAGGTTTTTTATGGAGGTGGAACCTTGAGTCGTTGTAGAACTATCACGGATTTACTTGGTGTAGAAGTCTCTACTTTCCCGGACAGATATTTAGGTGTTCAAATTATGCCTGGAGCTGTTAAATATCGCCATATAAGTAATGTTATTGATAAAATCAAGAAGCAACTTTCAGTTTGGAAAGGGAAAATGCTTTCCTTTCAAGACCGTGTGGTTCTTATTAACTCTGTGATTGCTAGCTATGCCATTCACAATATGTCTGTTTACAAAAGGCCAAGGAAGTTCATTATGCAATGTGAGCGAGTTATACGCAATTTTCTTTGGTCCGGGGATTCGGAAGTTGCGAGGAAGTTTGTGGTTGGTTTTGACAAAGTTTGCAGCCCTGTGAAGGAAGGTGGTTTGAGTATTACAAGTATGGCAGTTACAAATAGGGCTCTTTTCATGAAATTTTGGTGTAGTATTCGTTCTTCTAATAAGAAGTGGGTGCGTTTCTTATGGGCGAAATATACTACACACACTGGTAGAATTAAGCAATATGGTGTGAACTCTTCTATCTTGTCTGGTGTTAGATTGGTTCATAATATTGTGGATAGAAATACGAAAGTGCTTCTTGGTGATGGGCGAGCCACTTCTCTTTATTATGATCTTTGGAATGGTAATGAATGTATTGTTGATATTCTTGGTGATAATGAGCTGGATAGTACTGTCATGGTAAGTACTTTGCTTTCTAACAATGAATGGCAGCTGCAAGGCGATCATATTCAGAATTTGCTTCGTGCGGGAGTGGATTTGAATAACTTACCAACGCCACAAGGAGGAGATGATCATAGAGTCTGGATGCCGGAGATGAGAGGTAACTTTACTGTCAGTTCAGCAAAACAACTAACAAGGAAGAAGTATAATGTCTTGGACGTGTATGGGATGTTGTGGAGGAAGGTTATACATCCAAACTTAGCTGCACAAAATTGGAAGTTGGTGCAAGAAGCTTGTGCTACGCAAGACAAAATCAGGATCAGATGCAGGGTCAATCTTGCTAATAAGTGTTACCTTTGCAAGTCCGATTAAGAGTCCTTGGAGCATATTTTATGGATTTGTTCCTTTGCAACTCAAATTTGGCAATGGATCTCAGGTATATTTTCCTTGCAGGATAACTATAATTTGATTGATTCTTATAAATCCTCTAAAGGAAGGAGCCGTATTATAAAGGATCTTTGGCTTTTGGCACTTATGGTGATTCGAGCTGAACTGTGGCATGCTAGATATCTGGCGTATTTTCAAAACAAGACAATTAATGTAAGTTTTTTCAAGTAGCGGGTGTTCCATTTAATTCATGAATATTCAGTCCGTACAAAGAGTTTTATGACAACTCCACTGCGGACTTGTATGTTCTGAATTTTTTCCGTATAAGGCATCGACAAGTGAAGTTTTTTCAACCCTTTCTTTTTGATAAGTCAAAAATTTGTATTAATAGATAACAAAATTTACAAGAAATAGTTTACAAGAAAAGAGGTTACAGCAACCCCAAAAACTTGAAACTATTTGAACCGAAAATAAGCAACATTAGGATGTTCAACAGAAATTAAGAAAGGTGGTTTCCCATTGTAGTGTCCTCCCACTTCATTACTCAATAAACAACCCCTCTTTGCCATTGCATCAGCTGAAAAATTCAACTCTCTAAAAGTGTGAATGAAACGTATAGACGTATAGTGTCTACAGATCATAATCCATCTATTCCTTGCAAACCAGGGAATTGAGTCATTCTTGAAAGCTTCAACAACTCCCATAGAATTAGACCGTATACAAATACAAGAAAAACCCCATTGCATAGCCCACTCCAAACCAACAATAATGCCGTACAATTCTGCTAAATAATTCGTCGTGACTCCTAGCACAATACTCATAGCACCAAGTACTGAAAAATGCTCATCCCTAGCTACTACACCTACACCCGCAATGCCTGGGTTACCTCTCGCCGCTCCATCACAACAAATTTGTAATTCATTAGCCTCAGGCGGTAACCAAAAACAAGCCACAGGATGATGCAACTTCACACTACGGTGCTGAACTCTAAAATAGTTCAGAAGAACAACATCATCATCACTATTGTTCATATGACCCTTGAGCCGAATTGAATAATCTTGTATCAACTTCAGAACGCGCTTATGAAAGATACTCCAATTAGGCTTTTTATGCTCGAAAACAGCCTTGTTCCGCAACTGCCATAGCTCCGACCTAAGAACAAGGTTGGCAATAAGCCACAGATCACGGACAATATGACTCCTTCCTTTTGCTGCTTTAAAAGAAACAATAAGGTTAGCATTAGGTTGTAACTTGAACACATCAGCTAGCCAATTACAGGCTCTTGTAGCAAAGCAACACTCATATAACACATGAGTAAGAGTTTCCTCTTGAATATCACACAGGCATCATTTGTTAGCAAGAGAGATCTTGAACCTGCGCCTGATAAGGTCATACGTAGCACAAGCTCCACGCAAGAATTTCCAGTTCTGAGCAGTAAGAACGGGATGAACTTCTTTTCTCCACAGAAGCTGCGTACCTTCTAACCGAGAATACTTCTGCCGAAGCAACTCAGTTGCAGACTTAACACTGAACTCACCCTTCAACTCCGGCATCCATACCCTAACATCAGCTCCACCCATAGGAATTGGAATCCTATTCAACTCTAGACCAGAAGCAATCAAGTATTGCAAGTGAATTTCAGGAATATCCCAAAGGTCATCCTTTAAAATATCACTTACTCTAGCTGTTGCATCGAGAGAATAATCATTTAGCACATCAGCAATACTAGTCTTATCAAAACAAATGTCATAATAAAGAGAAGTATCTCTACCATCACCAATTAAGACCTTAGTATTCTTTTCCACACAATTATACACACTCCTTAAACCAGGAAAAATAGAAGATTTAACCCCCGAATGCTTAATACAACCCTTACGATCAAATAATTTTGCCTTCAGGAAAAGAGCCCACTTCTTTGTAGAATTACGAATCTTCCACCAAAGTTTCATAATAAGAGCTTTGTTCATAGTGGCCATAAGAGTTAGTCCGAGACCCCCCTCCTCAAAAGGGCAACAGATTTTATCAAAAGCCACTACCACTACACGATTAATGTTCGAATCACCAGACCAAATAAAGTTACGGATAGCCCTCTCACATTGAAGAATAAACTTACGAGGCCACTTATAAATAGCCATATTATGAATGTAATAACTGGCAATAACTGATTTAAAAAGAACAATGCGATCATGAAAAGATAATAACCTCCCTCTCCAACCAGCAAGCTGATTTTTAATCTTTTCAACAACATTGCTAATATGGCGATATCGAACAATACCTGGCATAATTTGAACTCCCAAATAGCGGTCCGGAAAAGTAGCTCCACTCATCCCCAAATAAGATGCAATATAATTACACCAACTCGAAGAACCACCACCATAATAAATCTTACTCTTTTGACGACAAACAGTCTGACCTGAAGCACGATGATAACTACCCAACAAGTCTACAAGATTATGAAGACTTTTGGAATACCTTTACAAAAAATCATTATGTCATCAGCAAAGAAAAGGTGAGTAGGAGAAATACCACCTCTAGTTACCATGGGCGTCATCTTTTTATCACGAAAAAGCTTCGTAATATTTCTGCTAAGAACATCCTCAATCAAGACAAAAATCAAAGGGGAGAGGGGATCACCTTGACGCAAACCTCTGTTAATTTTGAAGTAACCTTCCGTGCTACCATTCAAAATGACAGAAATTCTAGCAGACTGCAAGATATTAAAAATCCAAGCACACCAATTTTCAGAAAAACCATACTTACGGAAAATTTCAAGCACAAAAGCCCAATTTACCGTGTCAAAAGCTTGAGAAATATCAAGTTTAAGGCCAATGTTTCCATCCTTGCGTTTATAATGCAACTCATTAACCATCTCCGACGCCAAGCTAATATTCTCATGAATATTCCTCCCTTTCATGAAGGCTACCTGTTCTTCAGACACAAGCTTATCCAAAACTGCACCAAGTCTAGTAGCTAGGATCTTAGTGAAAATTTTGAAGAAAAAATTACTAAGACCAATTGGTCTGAAATTTCGAAGAGTATTAGCACCCCTTACCTTAGCCAGCAAGATGATAAAAGATGAATTAACACCATTTGGAATACTACCCGCATTCCAACAATGAATAATGGCCTTGGATAAATCATCATGAATAATATCCCAACAATGACGATAGAAACAACCAGAGAAACCATCCGGCCCTGGGGCACTATCCGCACTCAGATCAAAAACAGCTTGCTTAATTTCTTCCGGGGAAGGAATCATATCCATGGCGTTGCTCTCCTCAACAGAAATTGAAGCATGCTCAAAATAAAATAAATCACCTTCTATCACCGGATCTTGGCCATTGAACTTATCTTCATAGAACTGAACTACATGATTACGAAGCTGCTCATAATTTGTCAAACAAGTCTCATTCAAAACAACAAGTACCGAAATAGTATTAGAACTTTTTCTAATTCTAATACTACTATGAAAGAAACTGGAATTACTTGAACCCTCCACCAACCATTTGTTCCTAGACTTTTGGTTGAAGTTTTTTCAACCCGTTGAGTGCTTTTGGACTCCTCCAAATAGGGACGAGCTGTTATTATGTTGTGACGGTGCGGCCAAGGGTAACCCAGGAATCGCATGGGCTGGAGTTGTGGCTCGAGATGCAGATTATAATTTTATTGGCGCAATGAGTATTGGACTTAGTAGAACAAAAAATTTCCTTGTTGAACTTTGTGGTATCACTGTGGGACTAGAGTGGGCGCTCAAATGGGTTGTTAGGAAGATTCTGGTGCATTCAGATTTTATGGGGGCTGTAATGGCCTTTACTAATTCTAATATGCCATGGTTTGCAAGGCAGCGGTGGAGGAAAATTCAAGAAAGCTATGATTCTATTCGTTTTGTTCATACTTATCGGAAAGCTAATTTTGCAGCTGATGCAATGGCCAAAAGAGGTTACTTGCTAAGGAATGGTGAAGGCCTGAATTATGATGAGAGACCTTATTTTCTAAATTCATTAGAATACCCTAATGTCTCTTACTTCAGATTTAAGTAGTTTGTAAGTTTTTGGGGTCTACGGACCTCTTTTCTTGTAAACTATTTGTAAATATTTTGTTATTCATCAATACAATTTTGGACTTACCAAAAACAAAAACCCAAAAGCTCCTTCACTGCATTGAATTTGGTAACGTCCAAAGGGTCCTCATCAGAAGACCGGATAGCAGACTCCAAACGCAACTGAGATTGCTTTAGACAAATGTTCACATTTCCAAAAACATTGAGATTCCAATCTTTCAACGCCTGTTTAAGCCTCTTCAACTTGAAAGGAAAAATGAAATCCGGATTACCCACTACTGGCGCATTCCAACTGTCATGTACAAGTCTTAAAAAATCAGGGTGAGTGAACCACATTTTTTGAATCCTAAATGGAGCACGTTTAGGACGCAAATTAATAAAAGGATAACCTATAAGAGGAGAGTGATCAGAAACTTCCCTTGGAAGATCTTTACACCGCCAATTCTCATACTTATCAAACCAAGCCTCATTAATAATAGCTCAATCAAGCTTACTGATAATTCTACGAGTTCCAGACTAACCATTTGCCCAAGTAAAATTACTTCCCAAGGAATCAGCCTCAAATAAATTATTATCGTCCATCCAATCACCGAACTCACTAAATACCGAAAGGCGTGGTTCCACTCCACCTTTTATCTCTTCATTGCGCAGAACGCAATTAAAATCACCCATCATGAGCCACGGAATACTTACATCAGGTTCATCAAGTTGTTGCCACAATCTACGTCTGGTGACCTGAATAGAACTAGGATGTACAAAAGAGATAAGCACCCCTTCTGTAGTAATAGTAATTTCCTGGCGACTCATATTAACAACAACAGGTTTAGCAAAATCAGAAGACCAAAAAATCCAAATATTTCCAAGAGAAGAATTCGTGGAATTATGGATTACATCACTAGCAAAACCCGGGATATTTAGTCTTGATATGAACCTAGAAGAGCAAAGCACCTTAGGTTCAGCAATACAAAAAATCACAGGCTTAAATTCTCTAACCAACTCTTTAAGTTTATCTTGCTCAATATCCCTTGCCACACCATTCATAAAAATGTTGAATTTTTTATACGTTAACTCAAAAAAGTCTACACACTTCGTTATAAGTCGGAAACTGATTTCTGAAACTAAATGTTAAACTATATAAACTCATCTTTAACAGAACAAGTTTGAAAAATGTATTGTACTCACAAATAATATGTTCTAAGGAATTACGTCTAGTACAAATTGCATTTCTATGTACGTTGATTCAAGAAAATATGAAGGAAGTTAAACTTCACAATAGAAGAAGGATGAAAGACCAGGCAGAACTAATTCAAATCCTAACAAATTTCATCTATCTTGAATCAAATAGAAAGGCAAAGCCAACACAAAAATAAAGAGTTCATAAAAATGTTGAATTTTTAATACGTTAACTCAAAAAGGTTTACACACTCCGTTATAAGTCGGAAGTTGATTTCTGAGACTAAATTGTAAACTAGATAAACTCATCTTTAACAAAAAAAGTTTGAAAAATGTATTGTAATCACAATTAATATGTTATAAGGCAGTACGTCTAGTAAAAATTGCATTTCTATGTACGTTGATTCAAGAATATATGAAGGAAGTCAAATTTCACAATATAAGAAGGACGAAAGACCAAGCAGAACTAATCCAAATCCTACCAAATTTCATTTATTTTGAATCAAATAGAAAGACAAAGACAACACAAAAATAAAGAGTTCATAAAAATGTTGAATTTTATATACGTTAACTCAAAAAAGTCTACACACTTCGTTATAAGTCGGAAGTTGATTTCTGAGACTAAATTGTAAACTAGATAAACTCATCTTTAATAGAAAAAGTTTGAAAAATGTATTGTAATCACAATTAATACGTTCTAAGGCAATACATCTAGTAAAAATTGCATTTCTATGTACAATGATTCAAGAAAATATGAAGGAAGTCAAATTTCACAATAGAAGAAGGATGAAAGACCAAGCAGAACTAATCCAAATCCTAACAAATTTCATCTATCTTGAATCAAATATAAAGACAAAGGCAACATAAAAATAAAGAGTTCATAAAAATGTTGAATTTTTATATACGTTAACTCAAAAAAGTCTACACACTTCGTTATAAGTTGGAAATTCATTTCTGAGACTAAATTGTAAACCAGATAAACTCATCTTTAACAGAAAAAGTTTGAAAAATGTATTGTAATTACAATTAATATGTTCCAAGGCAATACGTCTAGTAAAAATTGTATTTCTATGTACGTTGATTCAAGAAAATATGAAGGATTTCAAATTTCACAATAGAAGAAGGATGAAAGACCAAGCAATACTAATTCAAATCCTAACAAAATTCATCTATCTTGAATTAGATAGAAAGACGAAGCGAACACAAAAAGAAAGAATTCATAAAAATGTTGAATTTTATATACGTTAACTCAAAAAAGTCTACACACTTCGTTATAAGTCGGAGATGGATTTCTGAGACTAAATTGTAAACTAGATAAACTCATCTTTAACAGAAAAAGTTTAAAAAATGTATTGTAATCACAATCAATACGTTCTAAGGCAATACGTCTAGTAAAAATTGCATTTCTATGTACGTTGAATCAAGAAAATATGAAGGAAGTCAATTTTCACAATAAAAGAAGGATGAAAGACCAAGCAAAACTAATCCAAATCCTAAATAATTTCATCTATCTTGAAACAAATAGAAATACAAAGCCAACACAAAAGGAAAGAGTTCATAAAAATGTTGAATTTTATATACGTTAACTCAAAAAAGTTTACACACTTCGTTATAAGTCGGAAATTGATTTCTGAGACTAAATTGTAAACCAGATAAACTCATCTTTAACAGAAAAAGTTTGAAAAATGTATTGTAATTACAATTAATATGTTCCAAGGCAATACGTCTGGTAAAAATTGTATTTCTATGTACGTTGATTCAAGAAAATATGAAGGAAGTCAAATTTCACAATAGAAGAAGGATGAAAGACCAAGCAGTACTAATCCAAATCCTAACAAAATTCATCTATCTTGAATCAGATAGAAAGACGGAGCGAACACAAAAAGAAAGAATTCATAAAAATGTTGAATTTTATATACATTAACTCAAAAAAGTCTACACACTTCGTTATAAGTCGGAAATGGATTTCTGAGACTAAATTATAAACTAGATAAACTCATCTTTAACAGAAAAATTTTAAAAAATGTATTGTAATCACAATCAATACGTTCTAAGGAAATACGTCTAGTAAAAATTGCATTTCTATGTACGTTGAATCAAGAAAATATGAAGGAAGTCAATTTTCACAATAGAAGAAGGATGAAAGACCAAGCAGAACTAATCCAAATCCTAAAAAATTTCATCTATCTTGAATCAAATAGAAAGACAAAGCCAACACAAAAAGAAAGAGTTCATAAAAATGTTGAATTTTATATACGTTAACTCAAAAAAGTCTACACACTTCGTTATAAGTCGGAAATTGATTTCTGAGACTAAATTGTAAACTAGATAAACTCATCTTTAACATAAAAAGTTTGAAAAATGTATTGTAATCACAATTAATATGTTCTAAGGCAATACGTCTAGTAAAAATAAAGAGTTCATAAAAAGAAAGAGTTCATAAAAAATGTAAATAAAATTCAACATTTTTATGTACTCTTTCTTTTTGTGTTGGCTTTGTCTTTCTATTTGATTCAAGATAGTTGAAATTTGTTAGGATTTGGATTCGTTCTGCTTGGTCTTTCGTCCTTCTTCTATTGTGAAATTTGACTTCCTTCATATGTTCTTGAATCAACATACATAGAAATGTAATTTTTACTAGACGTACTGCCTTAGAATATACCAATTGTGATTACAATACATTTTTTAAACTTTTTCTGTTAAAGATGAGTTTATCTGGTTTACAATTTAGTCTCAGAAATCAACTTCCGACTTATAACGAAGTGTGTAGACTTTTTTGAGTTAACGTATAAAAAATTCAACATTTTTATGAACTCTTTATTTTTATCTTGGCTTTGTCTTTCAATTTGATTCTAATAGATGAAATTTGTAAGAATTAGGAATTAGTTCTGCCTGGTCTTTCATCCTTCTTCTATTGTGAAATTTGACTTCCTTCATATTTTCTTGAATCAATGTACCTAGAAATGCAATTTTTACTAGACGTAATGCCTTAGAACATATTATTTGTGATTACAATATATTTTTCAAACTTTTTCTGTTAAATATGAGTTTATCTAATTTACAATTTAGTTTCAAGAATCAATTTCAGACTTATAACGAAGTGTGTAGACTTTTTTGAGTTAATGTATATATAATTCAACATTTTTATGAACTCTTTCTTTTTGTGTTGGTTTTGTCTTTCTATTTCATTCAAGATACATGAAATTTTTTAGGATTTGGATTAGTTCTTCATGGTCTTTTATCCTTCTTCTATTGTGAAATTTGACTTCCTTCATATTTTCTTGAATCAACATACATAAAAATACAATTTTTACTAGTCGTATTGCCTTAGAACATATTAATTGTAATTACAATACATTTTTCAAACTTTTTCTGTTAAAGATGAGTTTATCTAGTTTACAATTTAGTCTCAGAAATCAATTTCCGACTTATAACGAAGTGTGTAGACGTTTTTGAGTTAACGTATATAAAAAGTAGGATTCCTAGCAAGAATCTACAAGCTATTCATAAATATAAGAAGAGTGTTTCCTGATGAGAGTTTTCTATTGGAATATTAATGGGGTGGCGAAGGTGGAAGCGGGTAAAAGTTGCGTCAGTTGGTGCATGAGTTCAAGCCGGTTGTACTTTGTATTGCCGAGCCTAAGATTCGTTACACTGACAATGTTATGATAAGGTTAAATTTGGCTGGTTATAATAAGAAGGCAATTCATAATTCTACTTATAGTTCTTTGGGTAATTTGTGGATTCTTTGGGATGATTGTATTGAGGAGCCGGTGGTGATTAATATGTCTAGGCAGGCCATTACGATTAAAACTGAGGGGGTTTTTTATCTCTTTTGTTCATGCTAGTTATATTCAAGTTTTTCGAAGGAGGCTTTGGAGTCAACTTGCTGCTGTTGACGCAACTACTCCTTGGTTGGTTATGGGTGATTTCAATTGTGTTCTTCGTCAAGATGAAAAGAAAGGGGGTAGGGTATCTCGTATCTCTTGTATTAATGAGTTTTCTGATTGGATGGAGGATAATAACTTGTTTGAAGCTGATTCGTTGGGGTCTAAGTTTACTTGGACCAATGGACAGGCCGGTGTTGGTAGAATTATTAGTAAGTTAGATCGTGCTATTATTAATGAACCTTGGTTGTCTAAGTTTTCGAATTGGCGGTGTAAATCTCTTCCTAGAGAAGTTTCTGATCATTCGACTCTTATTGGTTTTCCTTTTTGTGATCCACGGCCTAGACGTGCTCCTTTTCGTATTCAAAAGATGTGGTTTTCTCATCCGGATTTTTTGAAGATGGTGGAGTTATCTTGGATGGCGCCGGTGTATGGTAATCATGGTTTTATATTTCCTTTCAAATTGAAGATGTTGAAGGAGGCTATCAAGGTATGGAATCAATATGTTTTTGGCAATGTCAATGCTAGATTAAAGCAAGCAACTCTTAAGTTTGAGGTAGCTAGTATAAATTCAGATGCTGATCCTTTTGATGTTTCTAAACTTTGTAATATGAAGGATGCTCTTGTTGAGGTTCAAGATATTCAAAGGCTTTTTTTTTTTGCTAGGTCAAAATGGTTTATTAAAGCAAAAAAACGTAATTACAAGAATTACAAAATGGGAGGCGCTAGGTCTCCACACCCCCATAAACCAAAGGGGCAAAAAAACTCTAAAAACTCATAAAATAATCTCTTAAGCACTAAAAAATAGCATAAAGAAGAAAACTAATAAAATCAAAATCGCTTTCGCCCCTTATTTCCAACTCTAAAATTCCTCTTCTTGGGAATGAGATCATCAATTATTTGAGTCAAATCATAGTGCTCTTTGAATTCATCTTCATAATCATCATAAGTTTCATCATTGTCATAATCCTGTTCATTTTCATCTGAAGCATAATTACCACCTGGAACAAGCTTAATAGGAGATTGAACATTCTTTTTTTTTGACATTCTATCCATTTTCTTCTTTTTTTCCTCTAAATAGTCTCGTCGAAAGGCTGGATCTCTAATGAATTTAGCACGCACTTCATCAAGTTGAATAGTACTTGCCTCATCTAGTTCCTCTGTAGACAAAATATTATCTAGATCAAAAACATTTTCCTCCAACCCTGCTTGAATATCCTTGTGATGCTCACGGCTTCGAATTTCCTCATTAGACTTTGAATTCATAGCAATGATCTCAGCTTTTTTCTCCTTTACCAAAGCCTCACTAGAATCATTAGTAAGGCCTAACTCAGAATCTAGGGCACCATACTTGTTATTCACCATAAGTTCAGTTTGAAAAAGCTCATCCATAAAAGGAGTTTCAAAAGATTTAAATTTAAAAGATGTACCTTTATTAGGGGAGTTCTTACCCATAACTATTTTCCAATCCTCTTTAGGTTTCCCTGATTTAGAAATAAACTCAGGTCTGGTCGTACCCTTTTTCATAACAGAGTTTGGCATTGGATTTAGCTTGGACACGGCATTTGAAGAAGTTTCCGTAACTGAGTTTGGATTAGTCACGGCCATAAACTAAGAATCATACTTGTTCACAGACTGAATATTTGGAATATCTTCCAAATTCTTTTTAGACACGGACTCTTGCTGGGCTTTAAAAGTTTGCACGGACTGATCTCCCAAAATTTGCACGGACTCTTGCTGAGCTTCCCTAGTTTGCACGGACTCTTGCTGAGCTTCCCTAGTTTGCACGGACTCTTGCTGAGCTTCCCTAGTTTGCACGGACTCTTGCTGAGCTTCCCTAGTTTGCACGGACTCTTGCTGAGTAGTCCGGGAATGGCTTTGCTTGCTAGAGTTCCCTTGTCTACTATCTGCATTGTCAATATGGACGGAATTATTACGTAAAGCAAGATCTTTTTTGGATGAAATATTGTTTTTACATCTCATCAACTTAATCTGAGCTTCACGATACTCAGTAAAAGCTTTTTCGAGCTGCTCTTCTAGTTGTTTATCATCAGACTTCTCATGAATTGATTCAATAATCACGTTCCCAGACTTCACAATATCATCATGAACAACAACCTCATGAACTAAATTTATACTCTCCTTACCAGCCTGCACATTATTGACGTTAACTGCATGGCCTGCATGGGAAGTTTCACTAACTTCTTTCCAAACAGATTTGATTGATTTTCCTTCTTTGCCATTCTTAATGTTCATAGTAGGTGACTTCTTTTCAGCATTAGAACCTCCCAAAATTTTCTTTGCAGCAAGGCAATTCTCAAATTTGTGGCCCATAAACTTACAATGAGTGCAGAATTTGACATTCTCTAAGTCTTGAATTTCAATATACTGCCAGAACTCTTTTCCATTTGCCTTCAAGCGAATTCTTTTAGGAATCAACTTAGCAAATTCAATATCAATCAGAACCGCAGCATAGTTTCCAACATCATGATCCAATGTCTTTTGATCAATAGCAATCGATTTTCCAATAATTTTAGCAATGGAAAGAAGAATTTTCTTAGTCCATAACTCAATGTACAAACCAGGGAAACTTACCGAAACTGAAGCTCTTGAAGTTTGCTGTCTTTCTGGATCAAAATTTGGGTAAAAATTAAAAACCCTAAGTTGTTGATTCTGTATAACCCAAGTATCACCATGCCATACACGTTCCTTGTCATCTGCTGAAGTTAACTTTATGGTGAAGAACCCTTTTGTCATTGGAACTAACTTACATCTTCCAGCACCGAAACCCCATTGTTCCTCCAAACTCTTTTGAACATCAGCAAGTTTTAAGCCCTTAAAGTTCAATCTCCCAATGAGACTGAACTGAAATATATCAAATCCCTCTTGAAGAAGACTATTAGGCAAAACCAAAGATGGTTCTTCCAAATATGTTGATGCCTCAGGGAGAGATAAGAAATCTGAATCTGTTAACATATAGGGTTTTTTACCCTTAACCAAATGAGCAAAAGATACCTTATTGTTCCCATGATTATTCACGTTTGAATCAGGGTTTTCCCCCATCCTAAATCACCAAAGATGATCTAGAATGAAGGAAAAACGTTGATGAAAGTTGAAAACCCTAAAGAAAAAATTCGCCAATTTTTTGGAGAGAAAAATTCGCATGAGAGAGAAAAAAACCCCTAATAATAGGTAGATGTCAAGATATTCAAAGGCAGCAGAATATAATGTTAAAGCAAAAATCTAGAAATAAGTGGTTGTTGGAGGGTTCTAGTAACACTTCTTTCTTTCACAACTCTATTAAATTTCGTAGAAGTGCTAATACAATCTCGGAGCTTGTTGCTGAAGATGGGAGTACTATTACCGAGCCGGTTCATCTTAGTGCTCATGTGGTTTCTTATTATCAGGCTAAAATCAATGGTGAGGATAGTCAGGTAAGTGAAACTCTTTTTGATTATGATCATGATTCTATTACTGTGGAAGAGTCGCATATGTTGGATGCTATTCCTACTTGTGATGAGATTAAACAGGCGGTTTTTGATTTGGGAGCTGATAGTGCGCCTGGTCCTGATGGTTTCTCGGGGTTTTTTTATAGACATTGTTGGGAGATTATTCATAGGGATCTGATTTTAGCGGTTACTTATTGGTGGTCTTCTAAAACCATTCCTAATGGAGTTAATTCTAGTCTTATTCTTTTGCTTGCAAAGGTTAGGGGAGCTGCTAGTTTGAAGAACTTTAGGCCGATTAGTTTAAGTAATTTCTTCTTTAAGATTTTTACTAAAATCTTGGCTACGAGGCTTGGTAGTGTGTTGGGTAAGTTGGTGCTGAAGAGCAGGTGGCTTTCATGAAGGGAAGTAATATTCATGAGAATATTAGTTTAGCTTCTGAGATGGTGAATGAATTGCACATCAAAAGGAAGGACGGTAATTTGGGATTGAAGCTTGATATCTCTCAGGCTTTTGATACTGTGAGCTGGTCTTTTGTTTTTGAAGTTTTTAGAAGGTATGGTTTCTGAAGATTGGTGCTCTTGGATTTGGAAAATTCTGGAATCGGTGCGTATTTCTATTCTTCTTAATGGTAGTCTGGAGGGTTACTTCAAGATTAATAGGGGTTTAAGGCAGGAAGATCCTCTTTCTCCTCTTATTTTTGTTTTGATTGAGGATGTGCTTAGCCGCAACATCACTAAACTCTTTCAGATTAAGGATATGTCTTATATGGTAAAGCGTAAGGGTATTGCTCCAACTCATTTATTCTTTGCTGATGATATTATGATTTTTTGCAAGGGAAATATGAAGAGTGTGAAGAATTTGGTGAAACTTTTGGAGAGTTACCAGCAAGCCTCAGGTCAAAGGGTTTGTAGGGAGAAGAGCAAGATTTACTTTGGTGGTGGGACTTTGAGTAGGCGCCGGACCATTGATACCTTCTTGGGTATGGCAATTTCTAACTTTCCTGATAGGTATTTGGGAGTTAAGGTGATGCCGGGAGTGGTAAAGTATAGTCACATCAGCAACGTTGTTGATAAGTTGAAGGATCAACTTTCGGTTCTGAAAGGTAAGATGTTATCTTTTCAAGATAGATTTGTGCTTGTTAAGAATGTTCTTTCGAGCTATTCCATTCATAACATGGATGTGTACAAATGGCCGGTAAAATTCACTCTTCAATGTGAGCGTGTAATTCGTAATTTTCTGTGGTCGGGTGATTCTAACCTTACTAGAGCTTTTGTAGTAGGTTTCGATAAGATTTGTAGTCCTTTAAAGGAAGGTGGTCTTGGGATCACTAGCCTGAGGACTATGAATAAAGCTTTGCTGATGAAATTGTGGTGGTCTATAAAATCTTCTCGTAAGAGGTGGGCTCGGTTTTTGGAAGCCAAATTCACTTGTAGGGATGATCGTAGTAAGATGGCCGGGGTGAAATCTTCTATTCTTCCTGGTCTTCGTTGGGTTCATAAGGAGATGGTGAATAACACGAAGTGTTTTATTGGTGACGGTAGGGATACTTCTTTATTCTTTGATATTTGGTATGGAAATACAACCTTAGCTAGTGTTTTAAATCGCACGGACTTAGACAGATCAGCTTGTGTATGTGATATTATTGTGCAAGGTGATTGGCAGATTCAAGGAGTTCATTTGCAGCTCCTCTTAAGTGCTGGTGTGGTGCAACAAGATTTACCAAAAATTCATACGGGAGTGGATAGGCGTATTTGGATGCCTGATTTACAAGGTAAATTTTCTGTCAAGGCAGCAAGGGAGTTGATTAGGAAGAAATATCCTATTTTGAGGGAGGCGTGGCTGTTATGGAAGAGGGTGGTGCATCCTTCATTGGCGGCTCAGAACTGGAAGTTTATTCGTGGTGCGTGTGCAACTCTTGATAAGGTACGCAGCAGATTCAAATTTCAACGTGCATCTAAATGTAGTGTGTGTCAGATTGAGGAGGAGTCTCTCCATCATGTTCTTTGGAGCTGTAATTTTGCGCAAAGAGCTTGGGAGTGGATTGAAGGTATTTTCAAAATTAAACCTCATTATGATATTATTACTTCTTACCAAGAGGCAAAAAATCATAGTGGTATTGTTAAGGATTTGTGGTTGGTAGTGAATTTGGTTGTGCGTTCAGAATTATGGTTCACTAGAAACAAAAAAGTGTATGAAAAGAAGAATCCTTGTTGGTCTTTATTTCAAAAACGTATTTTTAATTTGATGCAAGAATATTCAGTTCGAATGAAGAGTTTTATGCATAATTCTTTGGAAGACTTGAGAATTCTGGAGTTTTTTCGAGTTCGGCATAGAAAGGTGAAGTTTACTGATCCTAAGGAGTGTTTTTGGTTTCCTCCTAATGCTAATGAATTGCTTTTGTGCACGGATGGCGCCTCAAGAGGTAATCCAGGGGTGGCGGGAGCTGGTGTTGTTGCAAGGAATGCAAATTGTGAAGTGGTTGGTGCTATGTGTATTGGCTTGGGAGTTACTTCTAATTATTTGGCTGAATTGTATGGTATTATTGTGGGTATGGAGTGGGCAGTTCAGTGGGGATATGATTGCATTGTTATTAGATCAGATTCTACAAGTGTGTTGAAGGCTTTGGAAGAAGATAACGTTCCTTGGTATTTTTTCTAAAAGAGTGATGAAGCTAATACAAGAATATTCAGTCCGTATAAAAGGGTTTATGCGCAACAGTGTGGATGATATGGTGATGTTGGAGTACTTCCGTGTGGTTCATAGAAGTGTTAGACATCAGCAGCCTATTGAAGTGTTATGGCAGCCTCCGGAACTTAATGAGATTCTAATTTGTTGTGATGGAGCAGCGCGTGGAAATCCAGGCATTGCGGGAGCAGGAGTGGTGGCAAGAGACTCTAGCTGTGCAGTTCTTGGTGCTTTGAGTATTGGTCTTGGAGTTACTGCAAACTATTTGGCGGAACTCTATGCAATTATAATTGGTATGGAATGGGAAATGCAATGGAATTATGATCGTATTTGTGTGCAATCTGATTCATATGGAGTAGTTCAAGCTTTACAAAGCTCTTTTATTCCTTGGTTTGCAAGAGCAAGATGGGGGCGGTTATGCAATCATTATATTTCTATAAGGATAATTCACACTTACAGAGAGGCGAATTTTTCAGCAGATAAGATGGCTAAGAATGGTTGTTATCTTGATAATGAAGTGGGAATTCAGTATGAAGGAAGACCTGATTTTTTAATTTCCGTTGAAAACCCTAATGTTTCCTATTTTCGTTTCAAGTAGTGTTACAAGTTTTTGGGGTTGCTGTGACCTCTTTTCTTGTAATCTACTTTTTGTAAATTTTGTTATCTATTAATACAATTTTTGACTTATCAAAAAACTAGGCAAAGATGGATGGAAGTTAAAGGTTTATATGCTTCAATTCGTTTTGAACATTCCTTTAGAGAGGCAAATTTTGCAGCTCATACCATGGCAAAGCGTGGTTGTTTATTAGAGGATGGGTTTGGTATTCATTTTGAAGGTCGCCCAGTTTTCTTAAGTTCAATTGAATTCCCAAATGTAATTTATTATCGTTTTAAATAGGTTTTAGGAGTTTTTGGGGTCACATTGATCTCTTTTCTCCTATATCTATCTTGTAAATAACTTTTTAATCAATATAATTTCTTGACTTAGAAAAAAAAATAACGTATATAAAAATTCAACATTTTTATGAACTCTTTATTTTTGTGTTGGCTTTGTCTTTCTATTTGATTCAAGATAGATGAAATTTGTTAGGATTTGGATTAGTTCTGCTTGGTCTTTCATCCTTCTTCTATTGTGAAATTTGACTTCCTTCATATTTTTGTTGAATCAACGTACATAGAAATGCAATTTTTACTAGATGTATTGCCTTAGAACGTATTAATTGTGATTACATTACATTTTTCAAAAATTTTCTATTAAAGATGAGTTTATCTAGTTTACAATTTAGTCTCAGTAATCAACTTCCGACTTATAACGAAGTGTGTAGACTTTTATGAGTTAACGTATATAAAATCAACATTTTTATGAACTCTTTATTTTTGTGTTAGCTTTGTCTTTCTATTTGATTCAAGATAAATGAAATTTGTTAGGATTTGGATTAGTTCTTCTTGGTCTTTCGTCCTTCTTCTATTGTGAAATTTGACTTCCTTCATATATTCTTGAATCAACGTACATAGAAATGCAACTTTTACTAGACATACTGCCCTATAACATATTAATTGTGATTACAATACATTTTTCAAAGTTTTTCTGTTAAAGATGAGTTTATCTAGTTTACAATTTAGTCTCAGAAATCAACTTCCGACTTATAACGAAGTGTGTAGACTTTTTTGAGTTAACGTATAAAAAATTCAACATTTTTATGAACTCTTTATTTTTGTGATGGTTTTGTCTTTCTGTTTGATTCAAGATAGATGAAATTTGTTAGGATTTGGATTAGTTCTGCCTGTTCTTTCATCCTTCTTCTATTGTGAAATTTGACTTCCTTCATATTTTATTGAATCAACGTACATAGAAATGCAATTTGTACTAGACGTAATTCCTTAGAACATATTATTTGTGATTACAATACATTTTTCAAACTTGTTCTGTTAAAGATGAGTTTATCTAGTTTACAATTTAGTTTCAGAAATCAATTTCCGACTTATAACGAAGTGTGTATACTTTTTTGAGTTAACGTATAAAAAATTCAACATTTTTATGAATGGTGTGGCAAGGGATATTGCGCAAGATAAACTTAAAGAGTTGGTTAGAGAATTTAAGCCTGTGATTTTTTGTATTGCTGAACCTAAGGTGCTTTTCTCTTCTAGGTTCATATCAAGACTAAATATCCCGGGTTTTGCTAGTGATGTAATCCATAATTCCACGAATTCTTCTCTTGGAAATATTTGGATTTTTTGGTCTTCTGATTTTGCTAAACCTGTTTTTGTTAATATGAGTCGCCAGGCAATTACTATTACTACAGAAGGGGTGCTTATCTCTTTTGTACATGCTAGTTCTATTCAGGTCACCAGACGTAGATTGTGGCAACAACTTGATGAACCTAATGTAAGTATTCAGTGGCTCGTGATGGGTGATTTTAATTGCGTTCTGCGCAATGAAGAGATAAAAGGTGGAGTGGAACCATGCCTTTCGGTATTTAGTGAGTTCGGTGATTGGATGGACGATAATAATTTATTTGAGGCTGATTCCTTGGGAAGTAATTTTACTTGGGCAAATGGTTAGTCTAGAACTCGTAGAATTATCAGTAAGCTTGATCGAGCTACTATCAATGAGGCTTGGTTTGATAAGTATGAGAATTGGCGGTGTAAAGCTCTTCCAAGGGAAGTTTCTGATCACTCTCCTCTTATAGGTTATCCTTTTATTAATTTGCGTCCTAAACGTGCTCCATTTAGGATTCAAAAAATGTGGTTCACTCACCCTGATTTTTTAAGACTTGTAAATGACAATTGGAATGCGCCAGTAGTGGGTAATCCGGCTTTCATTTTTCCTTTCAAGTTGAAGAGGCTTAAACAGGCGTTGAAAGATTGGAATCTCAATATTTTTGGAAATGTGAACATTCATCTAAAGCAATCTCAGTTGCGTTTGGAGTCTGCTATCCGGTCTTCTGATGAGGACCCTTTGGACGTTACCAAATTCAATGCAGTGAAGGAGCTTTTGGGATTTTTTTTTGGTAAGTCCAAAATTGTATTGATGAATAGCAAAATATTTACAAATAGTTTACAAGAAAAGAGGTCCGTAGACCCAAAAAACTTACAAACTACTTAATCTGAAGTAAGAGACATTAGGGTATTCTAATGAATTTAGAAAATAAGGTCTCTCATCATAATTCAGGCCTTCACCATTCCTTAGCAAGTAACCTCTTTTGTCCATTGCATCAGCTGCAAAATTATCTTCCCGATAAGTATGAACAAAACGAATAGAATCATAGCTTTCTTGAATTTTCCTCCACCGCTTCCTTGAAAACCATGGCATATTAGTAAAGGCCATTACAGCTCCCATAGAATCTGAAAGCACCAGAATCTTCCTAACAACCCATTTGAGTGCCCACTCTAGTCCCACAGTGATACCATAAAGTTCAGCAAGGAAATTGTTTGTTCTACCAAGTCCAATACTCATTGCGCCAATAAAATTACAGTCTGCATCTCAAGCCACAACTCCAGCCCATGTGATTCCTAGGTTACCCTTGGCCGCACCGTCACAATATAATAACAGCTCGTCCCTATTTGGAGGAGTCCAAAAGCACTCAACAGGTTGAAAAAACTTTACTTGTCCATGCCTTACACGGAAAAAATTCAGAACATACAAGTCCGCAGTGGAGTTGTGCATAAAACTCTTTGTACGGACTGAATATTCATGAATTAAATGGAACACCCGCTACTTGAAAAAGCTTACATTAATTGTCTTGTTTTGAAAATACGCCAGATTTCTAGCATGCCACAGTTCAGCTCGAATCACCATAAGTGCCAAAAGCCAAAGATCCTTTATAATACGGCCCCTTTAGAGGATTTATAAGAATTAATCAAATTATAGTTAGCCTGAAAGGAAAAAATACCTGAGATACATTGCCAAATTTGAGTTGCAAAGGAACAACTCCATAAAATATGCTCCAAGGACTCTTCATCGGACTTGCAAAGGTAACACTTATTAGCAAGATTGACCCTGCATATGATCCTGATTTTGTCTTGCGTAGCACAAGCTTCTCGCACCAACTTCCAATTTTGTGCAGCTAAGTTTGGATGTATAACCTTCCTCGACAACAGCCCATACACGTCCAAGACATTATACTTCTTCCTTATTAGCTGTTTTGTTGAACTGACAGTAAAGTTACCTCTCATCTCCGGCATCCAGACTCTATGATCATCTCCTCCTTGTGGCGTTGGTAAGTTACTCAAATCCACTCCCGCACGAAGCAAATTCTGAATATGATCGCCTTGCAGCTGCCATTCATCGTTAGAAAGCAAAGTACTTACCATGACAGTACTATCCAGCTCATTATCACCAAGAATATCAGCAATACATTCATTACCATTCCAAACATCATAATAAAGAGAAGTGGCTCGCCCATCACCAAGAAGCACTTTCGTATTTCTATCCACAATATTATGAACCAATCTAACACCGGGAAAGATAGAAGAGTTCACACCATATTGCTTAATTCTACCAGTCTGTGTAGTATATTTCTCCCATAAGAAACGCGCCCACTTCTTATTAGAAGAACGAATACTACACCAAAATTTCATGAGAAGAGCCCTATTTGTAACTGCCATACTTGTAATACTCAAACCACCTTCCTTCACAGGGCTGCAAACTTTGTCAAAACCAACCACAAACTTCCTCGCAACTTCCGAATCCCCGGACCAAAGAAAATTGTGTATAACCCGCTCACATTGCATAATGAACTTCCTTGGCCTTTTGTAAACACCCATATTGTGAATGGCATAGCTAGCAATCACAGAGTTAGTAAGAACCACACGGTCTTGAAAAGAAAGAATTTTCCCTTTCCAAACTGAAAGTTGCTTCTTGATTTTATCAATAACCTTACTTATATGACGATATTTAACAGCTCCAGGCATAATTTGAACACCTAAATATCTGTCCGGGAAAGTAGAGACTCCGATACCAAGTAAATCCGTGATAGTTCTACAACGACTCAAAGTTCCACCTCCATAAAAAACCTTGTTTTTTTGACGACATACTGTTTGACCCGAGGCCGATTGATATTTACCAAGCAACGTAAGAATATTATGCAAACTCTTCAAGTTACCTTTGCAAAATATCATTTTTTCATCAGCGAAAAAGATGAGTAGGAGAAATACCTTTTCTCGAAAGCATTAGCGTCATTTTCTTCTCAAGAAAGAGCTTGGCGAGGTTTCTACTAAGAACATCTTCAATCAGCACGAAGATAAGAGGAGACAAAGGATCACCTTGACGCGGGCCTCTATTAATCTTGAAAAAACCTTCTGGACTACCATTGAGGAGGATAGAAATACGGGCTGAGCTGAGAATCGAATAAATCCAAGAACACCAGCTTTGGGGAAAACCATACCTTCGAAACACCTCTAAGACAAAAGACCAACTAACCGTGTCAAAAGCTTGAGTAATGTCTAGCTTTAGGCCCACATTGCCATCTTTCCGCTTAGTTTTCAGATCATTCGCCATCTCCGACGCCACACTGATGTTCTCATGAATATTTCTAATCTTCATAAAAGCAACTTGCTCCTCTGAAACCAGCTTATCAAGAACACTTCCAAGTCTGTAGCTAGGATCTTAGTAAAAATTTTAAAGAAAAAATTACTAAGACCAATAGGCCGAAAGTTACGAAGAGTATTAGCACCCTTTACCTTGGCCAATAAAATCAGAAGACTGGAATTTACCCCATTAGGAATCCTTTGTTGTTGCCAACAATAAATAATAGCATTGTATAACTCTTGTTGAATCACGTCCCAACAATGTCTATAAAAACATCTAGAGAAACCATCAGGTCCTGGAGAACTATCAGCATCAAGGTCATAAACAACAACCTTTATTTCATCATAAGTAGGAATCGCATCCATTCTTTGACTTTCCTCCGTAGAGATAATGTCATGCTCATCAATTGAAAGATCTTCCCCATTAAATTTAGACTCAAAATAAGACACCGTGTAATCTCTAATCTGGTCACAATTAGAGAGAATATTCCCATCATCATCTACCAATTCTGAAATCATCTTGCTGCTCCTGCGAGTTGGAATATTGGCATGAAAGAAAGAAGTATTACTCGCACCGTCAATAAGCCACTTATTACGAGATTTTTGCTTCAACATAATGGATTGATGCATACAGATTTCCTGAAGTGTAACCGAAGCCTCCTTAGCAAAATTCAGCTTAGTTACGTCTTCCGGATCCTCATCAGAAATACGAAGAGCAACTTCCATTGTTAATTTAGCATGTTTGAGTCTAGCATTAATATTACCAAAAACACATAAATTTCACTCTTTCATGTCATCGTTTAATCTCTTAAGCTTGAAGGGGTAGATATAAGCAGGGGAACCAGAAACATGAGCATTCCAACTCTCCATAGTAATACGCATGAAATCAGGATGAGTGAACCACATTTTTTGAACTGTAAAAGAAGCTCTTTTAGGTCTTGAATTTACAAAAGAATAGCCTATAAGCGTAGAATGATCAGAAACTTCACGAGGAAGAGCTTTACACCGCCAATTCTCAAACTTCGTAAGCCATGCTTCATTAATGACAACCCAATCCAACTTGCAAAGAATTCTATGAACACCTGATTGACCATTGGCCCAAGTGTATTAGAACCCCAAGAATCAGCTTCAAAAAGGTTATTGTCATCTAGCTAATCACTGAATTCATTAATAGCTGAAGTACGTGGTTCACAACCCCCTTTCTTTTCATCATTATGAAGCACACAATTAAAATCACCCATGACCAACTGGGGAGTATTATCAACTGAAGAAAGCTGTTGCCATAAGCTTCTTCGTGTAACTTGAAAACAACTAGCATGAACAAAAGATATAAGAACACCTTCCGTTTCAATAGAAATAGCATGTCTACTAGAATTAATAACCACCGGAGTAGTCATATCAACGTACCAGTTCCATAAATTCCCTTTAGACGAACCAACAAAATTATGTATAACTTCTTTTTTATAACCCTCAACATGTAAGCCCTGCAAAAAATTAAGAGTATAATGTACCTTAGGCTCAGCAAGACAGAATACGTCAGGTTTAAAATCTCTAAGTAACTCTTTCAATTTATCTCGTGACTCATCACGAGAAAATCCATTGATGTTCCAAAAAAGAACACGCATTATAAACTGGGATTGGATGAGTTAACTAGCTGTGGAGAAACACCAGTGTTCAAACCTGGTGAATTTCCTTTTATAACAAGGTTACTTAAATTGTTTGTATCCAAATCCGTAGCTGAAGAGATTTCGAAAACTGAATCATGTCGAGGAACCCTGGCTGCAACTCGAGTTAAAGCAGTAACCCATGCTCTCCTAGCTTCCTGGTCAGCTCTAACTGCGCATCACAAGAGCTTTCCGCAACTGGGATTGAGTTGAGAGCGTCAAATTTATTTTGCAAAACAAATACTCCAGCTAACAATTGATCACAAAGAGGAGTCGCAGGGATAACAAGAGTCCTATCAGGGTTAGGAATCATATTTCCAACCACACCTGACTTAGCACTCTGTGTCCTAGTTTCACCCACTTTGCCACTATGCACTAAAACTGAGTTTGAATCCTGCACTTGTTAAGTTCTGGCAAATTCAACAAAGGCAGATTCAAAAGCAGCTTTGGACTTAGTATATTCAACCTCCAACTGCTTAGCTTTCACCATCTGAGCAGTTACCTCCAAATTATTAGCCTCCACCACCTTAGTAACTACAATTTCAGGGGAAACTGGATTTTTAGGCGCATTCTTACCCTTCCTAGTTTAGCAACTTGCCACTCACCAGAAACATTGTTAACTTGATTGACATTGTTGTTAGCCCTATCTCCAGAAGTATGAGACTGATTAGCATTACTCTTTTGTTGCGCAGGTGCCTGAACAGAAGAGTTTGATGTTTGTTTCTTGCATTCTTGATCATTATGCCCAATAATCTTACACTTTGTGCAAAATTTTGGCTTCTTTTGAATCTCCACCGGCTGCCAGAAGTCCAAACCCCCTACAGTAACATGACTAGAATCTGTAGCCGTTTCAGCAAAGTATATGTCAACCAAGACTGAACCAAAGTGTCCATATTCATGTAAAGTGGAGTACTTATTATTGTACTAGCTAATTCCTTTTTTACTAGTGCCCCAGATATAGTAGTATCTTTTCTTTACTACTTAGTCAACTACATTGCACTATTTTACTCCCAAGTCACATATTAATAGAAGCAAAATAATAAATTATTAATATAGTACTAGCTAGTGCCTTGGAATATCATAAATGCTTTTTGGTGCAATTTTTTTATTAAAATCCCAGTTCATATTTTTAGAAGCAATTCTAGCTAGATCTTACAATTAAATTTGTATTAAAAGAACTGATCAGTATTTATTTTTTAAAATACTGGCCGATAATATATGATTTTATCATGTTTGTGCCTTTAATCTGGACGAAACATAAAATATCAGTGATACATACATATGAATATCCGATAATATCGCATTATTGGTCGTATCGGACCGATCAGCAGAAAATATTGGCAAGGATGTTTAGGGATATTAGGTTATCAGGTGTAACTAGTTTATTTGATTGGTCGGCATTATGAATTCACGAACAACTATGATTGGCTTCGTCGACAAGACTCGATATCCAATTTTTTACCAATGTCACTCTTGGACATGGCTTATTCATCTAAACCAATTTTTATTTCGATGTCACGATCTTATAGAGTATAGTTCATCCAAATCTAAGTTTCCGAGAGTATTTCCACCAAGATAAATTGATTGATGGTAATTTTCCATTTTATCCGATGTCACTCTTGAACAAGCTTGTAAACCAATTTTTAATTTGATGTCACGATCTTAGCAAGTATTTATCGTCCAAATCTAAGTTTACGGGGAATATCTCCACCAAGATAAATTGATTGATGGTAATTTTCCATTTTTACCGATGTCACTCTTGGACGAGCTTCTAAATCCCTGATTTTTATTTCGATGTCACGATCTTAGAGCTCATCCAAATCTAAGTTTCCGAGAGTATTTCTACCAAGATAAATTGATTGATGGTAATTTTCCATTTTTTCCGATGTCACTCTTGAACAAGCTTGTAAACCAATTTTTAATTTGATGTCACGATCTTAGCAAGTATTTATTGTCCAAATATAAGTTTACGGGGAATATCTCCACCAAGATAAATTGATTGATGGTAATTTTCCATTTTTACCGATGTCACTCTTGGACGAGCTTCTAAACCCCTGATTTTTATTTCGATGTCACGATATCTTGGCAAGTATTTTTAAGTTTAAGCAAGGATGAATCCAGTTTCATCCTTGCTAATTTTTTTTGTCCATTTCACTCATACTAATTTTTACTCGTCCATTTGAACCATGTTTTAAAAATATTTGGACAAATGACCCATTTTCCGTTTCAACAAGGATGTCAAATAGTCCAACCATGCACGTTAATTTGATGCTAGCTAGTACGACTCATCATTAAAGGGTACTTCAAGGTTCATTGATATATAACGTGTCCTTCTTATTATTATACACTTAAATCTGATTCGACTCTATTAGATGCGAGTTTTACTTCAAATTTATTACAACTCGATTTAAATCTCTAACAATATTTATTAGGTATTCAATCGACATCCTTCACTTCAAACACTGTCCACGAAACTGCACTCGGCTGTTTCCGACTCCTGGCCGTCTTACTGACGCGTTGTACTAGTTAAATACGTAGCCTTGTCCAACCAATCAGCGATTGTAGTCCAACGGTTAGGATAATTGCCTTCCAAGCAATAGACCCGGGTTCGTCTCCAGGCAGGACGCATGTACCTTTATTTTTTATTTTTATTTTTTTTTGCAGACCACTGACAACCTAATAGAGACTTGCTTTTTTCAGCCGGAAAGAACCACTGTTAAATGTTACAGTTATTCCTTGAGAGTCGTTTTATTAGTTAATAATCTTCAAAGAATGCACTCATTTATCAGTACATATGTATCCAAAAAACACCAACTCGATCAAAATCTACCAACATGAAAAGAAACAATATCACCAGCTATGCAGAAAAGATTGATTTACCAATAATCCCCGCATGAACAACTTCCATTCTTAAAGTGGTGAAACCGGTGCATATCCCTCACTATGATTTCTCTTCCTGTTACTAAAGAGATATACTTAGTGGCGTTATGGCAGTCACCGCATACACGAAGGTTCTTCCGAATGTGGATGGTGGTTCCTGGATTAGTGTTTATAAGCCCAAAAGAAATAGCAAGTTTCTCGCTATGGGTGTTGACAAGTTGTTTCTTCACATTATCTTCGACATCATGTATGGAATTCGTATTAGGTACATAGCCAGCTTTTTTAATCTCGTCGACTAATTTCTCTAGCCTTGCATATATCTTTTCGCACTGCGGGTGACTTGTACTACCAGAATAAAATGTGTGGATTTCATTTCTCAACTCAATCAAACTTATACCTGGTGTCTTTTGAAGCCCTTTCTTGCTCATAATTTTCCGCACATTAGCTACGTTTTCCCACATTGAAGCATCAGAATAGATATTCGCTAATAAAACATGGTACCCACCTTCTTCAGGGTCCAATTCGAACAATCTCCCTGCTGCTTTCTCTGCTAACTCAACATTTTTGTGAATCTTGCAAGCTCCCAACATGGCACCAAACACACTAATCCCTGGTTTAGTAGGCATCTTCTCGATGAAATCCCAAGCTTCTTTAAGCCGTCCCGCACGGCCAAGAAGGTCAACCATGGCTCCATAGTGATCATTTGCTGGCTCCAACCCATAATCTTGCTTCATGCTGGTGAAGAATTTACAACCTTCATCCACCAAACCAGAGTGGCTACATGCTGAAAGAACACAGAGAAAGGTCACATTGTTTGGTTTGACTACACTGTGTTGCATTTCCTCGAAGAGTTCCACGGCTTCTTTTCCGAGACCATGGGTCCCATACCCATCTATCATTGAATTCCATGTCATAACATGACGGTCTTCCATCATGTTGAATAGTTTCCTTGCCGTGTGAACACCCCCACACTTGGCATACATATCTACTAAAGCGGTCATGACGAAAATATTTTTGTCCAAGTGAGATCTAACAATAAGTCCATGAATCCACTTAGCTTTACGTAAAACCGACAAATCTGCAAGGCCAGCAATTACACTCACCATCGTAAACGAATCTGGTTTTACGTTTTCCTGATCCATTTTACGGAAGAGATCAAGGGCCTCACTTACTCGTCCATTTTGTGCATAACCTAAGATCAGAGCGTTCCAGGAAACAAGAGTTTTCTTCTTTAACTTCCCAAACAGCTCAGCAGCTAAGTCTACACTCTTACATTTGGAATACATCGCAATCAAAGAGTTTGTCACTGAAACATTTGAAGTCAGCCCGACTCTATTAGATAGTTCATGAACAGTTCTCCCTTGTTCTAGATCCCCCATATCAGCACAAGCATGTAATGCTCCCATAATAGTAACATCAGTTGGTTCCACGCCTTCCTTCATCATCTTCTTAAAGATCAGAATAGCTGCTTCCGAATCTCCACTCTCAGCAAATCCATCAATCATAGAATTCCAAGAAACTACATTTCTCGTTCTCATCCTGTCGAAAACTAATCTAGCTTTCCCTATCAACCCACATTTTGAATACATGTTCATAAGTGCAGTTGAAACATTTACTAACGACCAAAAACCAGCTCTTATAACATACCCATGAATCGATTTACCAATTCTTGAGGACTTGATATCCCCACAAGCAGGTAAAACTGTAACAACTGTAACCGAATCAGGCGAATTCCCATCTTCTTGCATCCTCAAAACTAACTCCAAAGCCTTCCTTGGAAACCCATTTTGAGCGTACCCAGCAATAACAGTATTCCAGGAAACTAAATCTCTGTTAGGCATTCTCTCAAACATCTTCCAAGCATCGTCAATGTGATGACACTTTGCATACATGTTAACAACTGCTGTCATAGAGTAAACATTTGTACTAAACCCATTACAAATCAACTGAGAATGAACCAATTTACCCATTCTAAGATCAGATTTATCTCCACAAATCTTCAACAAATAAGTAAAATTATAAACAACAGGACGAATATCATCACATAACATTTTAGCGAAGAATGATACAGTCTCTTCAAGTGAAGAATTTTTAACATGACCCTTTAAAATTGTATGATAAAGAGGATCCACTTTATTTTCGATTGGATCAAAAATCACTCGAGCTTCACGTAATCTACCGAATTTAGAGAATAAACTAACTAATTTCGTTTGGAATAAATGTTCCTGGTAAAATCCGTTTTTTATTATTAGAGGAAGGATTTGATTAAGTTCTTTCATGTTTGAACAAATTTCAAGAAGAATAGCAGATGGGTGTGTATATACATGAGATGGTATATGAGTTCTATGAGAATGCGAGGAAACAGTGGCACTAGCAGTAGAAGAAGATGAAAAAGATGAGTGACGTTTAGGAGGTATTACACAATGGCGTATTTTAGAGGAAGATGGGGAAATTATGAATGATGGGGAGAAGGTTAATAATGTTGAGCCCATTTTCTTCTTCTTCTTCTTCTTCTTCTTCTCTATTTCTCTGGTTCACCCTCTAACTTCTTTATCTTTTCGCGCGTTTTCTTTTCTTTTCATTGATGGTTACATCCACACCGTTCAGCTTTGGAATAATATCCGAATCAACGGTGTGTGCTGGGACCCAGACTCTCATCCCACTCTATGTATAATGACAAACTATCTTTCTGGATAATCTTTTCGTCCAAGGTTCACCGAGTTTTGAGGTGCCCTTATTCAAAATTGGGGGTGCCTTTAATACCTTTTCAGGCCGATTTCTCCTACAACGTTTTTTTACCAAAAATATTTACACACATAAAACATTATAATAAGTATAAAATTAAACACTGACAATATATAAAATTGAGGCAAATCATACACATAAATGTGTCTATCAAGTTGTTGTTGTTTTAATAGAGAAGGCCCGAGTTTGGGTTCCAATGGTTGTTGCCATTGTTGATGGAGTTGATCGAGAAATATGATGGGAAGTGTTTTAGAAGTCAGGAAAGTAAGCAGCCAGGAGATGCTACTATATTAGAGATGATCCCGATGTTGGCAGGTGTTGTTGGTCGTGAGGCTGAGCTGTAGTCGCTTAATGATAATGATTGTTGCCACAGACTCATTGGAAGGAAGGAGATGAACTCAATGGAAGTGGTTAGCTTGGGGTTGAGTTTGATTAACTGATGATATGTGCTTTCATCGGTGATGTAGTAGAGACGAGATGGAGTTGAGCACGGTATGAGATGGATTAACTGAGAAGAGAGCATATATATGGGTCGAGTTTAGGAGAAAACACGGAGTCTTGGTGGCACGACTTGGAGTTTGATTTTTGAAATGACGAGGGTGCCAAAATACACAATGTTTATCGTTTCAACCTATAAGTCTGATACCATGTGTAATCGTCTACGGACAAAGACAATACAATACAACAACTAGGTATTCACTTGATAATAGTTACGGTTCAAACCGTTTTACTATAGGATAAACATCAAGTGATTAAGATTAACGTACAAGTGTATTTATATTAAAGTATAATAAAACAATCATAATTGCGGAAATTAAAAGTAAATGACGCAACAAGATTTTGTTAACGAAGAAACTGTGACCTAGTCCAGTTTTGAGTACTCTCAGAATTAAGCCGCTACACAAAGTACAAAGTCAACTTCGTATAGTTGAGACCAAGTAATCTACCCCAAGTTACCTAGTTCTCTCAATATCCCTGTGTCTACGAACGTCATGTCACGCACGCGAATCCCAAGACAGAAATCACTATCTTGAGTTGTTTTACCGACGTAAAGTCTTAAGCACTCAACTCCTTTTGATCGTCTTCCAAACAGTATAGGAACAAAGTTGTTTGGTGTTTGAGGGTGAAAACAGTTTCTGCTGGTTTCGGTAATTTCGTGTATTGTGGGTGAGAAACGAGTCTAAACCTTAAACAATGTACTGCAAGGGAGTATTTTAGATTCGAGAGATCAATCTGTACAAATCCGTCCTAAACCAAGAAATGGTCGTTCCAGACTTGCTTCGGTCACAAAGTGAAGGAGAAAGGTTGGTTTTGGGGAGGGAAGCGAAGAGAGTGTTGAGACCAGAATAGTTGATTCTGGAAGAGTAGTTGTTTGAATTGTATCAGAAAGCGTAAGCTAACGGATGGGAAAGCTAACAGGTGATTCCTGAGTGTTGTATGCTCCTGACCAAAAACTGTTGTTTGGTGGAAATAGGTAAGACCTATTTATACAAGTCGAAGTGAAACGTACTCTGGTCTCGTAAGAAATGGAAAACGGATGAGTAAATGGGAGGAGGTGATAACCAGTAACGCTTGGAATTGATGTTCCATGATGAAGGAAAGCGTTTCACCATTACTCCTTGTGTTTACTAACCGCTTCATCCTTATGACACTGTCTTGTAACGGGCGTAGTGTACGCCGTTGTAAACCGCCAAACCAATACCCCAATGAGCATCCCCTAGTTTGTGACATGTGTTGATGTCTCGAGTGTTTTTGTGGAAAGCATGTAGCATGTTTCCGCTATTTGGCAAGTAGATCTTGGGAGACTTGCCGACTCGGTGGTGACCTTCGACGGTCGAGTTTTTGCATCTTGAGATGAAGGGTAGCCGTTGATTATTGCAAACCTTTATTTGGTAGCCAGTGGCATGAAAGCATGGCCGGCATGGCTTTAACATGGTTAGGCATGGCCAATATAGGATTTTGGCATAGTTTAGGCGCGGCCAAAAAACTAGGGTTTTGGCATTGTTTGGGCACAACCAAAATTTGGGCTTCGTGTCGGTCTAAAGGTGGCCATGCGTTAGCTGGTAACCTTGGACGGCTAAGATTTGCATCTTAGATGGAAAGGTGGCCGTCGATTGTTGCAACCCTTCGTTTTGGAAGCTAACGTCATGAAGGAAACGCTGGCATAGTTTCGGCACAGTGGTATGGTTGGCATGGTTGGCATATCTTATCGCGGAGATGTGGCTGGCACGGCATGCCATTGGCACATGTGGCATGGTCGGCATGCCTTGGCGTGGAGATGTGGCTGGCACAGCATGCCATTGGCACATGTGGAATGGTTGTCATGCCTTGGTGTGGAGATGTGGCTGGCACGGCATGCCATTGGCACGTGTGGCATGGTTGGCATGCCTTGGCGTGGATATGTGGCTGGAACGGCATGCCATTGGCAAGTGTGTCATGGTTGGCATGCCTTGGCGTGGAGGTGTGGCTGGCACGACATGCCATTGGCACATGTGGCATGGTTGGCATGACTTGGCGCGGAGAGGTTGCACGGCATGCCATTGGCACATGTGGTGCGGCATGGTTAACATACCTTGGGTGGCGAACTTGGACGGTTGAGATCTGCATCTCAGATGGAAGGGTGGCTGTTGATTGTTGCAACCCTTCTTTTTGGCATCCAGCGGCATGTAGCGGGGCCGGCATGGCTTTGGCATGGAAACATGGCCAAGCTAGGATTTTGACATAGTTACTAGGGTTCGGCATTAGTTTTGGGCGCGACTAAAATTACGGCTTGGCGTTGGGCCAAAGGTTACCACGCGTTAGCTGGCGACCTTAGACGGCTAAGATCTGCGTCTCAGATGGAAGGGTGGCCGTTGATTATTGAAACCCTTCGCTTTGGCAGCCAACGACATGTAGCGGGGCCGGCATGGCTTTGGCATGGAAACGTGGCCAAGCTAGGATTTTGGCATTGTTAAGCGCGGCCAAAAACTAGGGTTTGGCATTAGTTTTGGGCGCGGCCAAAATTAGGGATTGGAGTTGGACCAAAGGTTACCACGCGTTGGCTGGTAACCTCTGACGTCTAAGATATGCATCTCAGATGGAAGGGTGGCCGTTGATTGTTGAAACCCTTCGCTTTGGCAGCCAGCGGCATGTAGCGGGGCCGGCATGGCTTTGGCATGGAAACGTGGCCAAGCTAGGATTTTTGCATAGTTAGGCGCGTCCAAAAACTAGGGTTTGGCATTAGTTTTGGGTGCGACCAAAATTAGGGCTTGGCGTTGGGCTAAAGGTTACCACGCGTTGGCTGACAACCTTGGACGGCTAAGATCTGCATCTGAAATGGAAAGGTGGCCGTTGATTGTTGCAACCCTTCGTTTTGGCAGCCAGCGGCATATAGCGGGGCCGACATGGCTTTGGCATGGAATCGTGGATGGCATGGTTCTCCATTGGCACGGTGGCGCGAATGGCATGGTTGGCATGCCTTGGCGCGGAGATGTGGGTGGCACGGCATGCCATTGGCACATGTGGTGCGGTTGGCATGGTTGGCATGCCTTGGCGCGAAGACGTGTCTGGCATGGTTTGCCATTGGCACGGTGGTGTGGCTGGTATAGTTGGCATGCATTGGCGCGGAGACGTGGCCGGCATGGTTTTCCATTGGCACGGTGGTGCGGCTGGCATGGTTGGCATGCCTTGGCGCGGAGACGTGGCTGGCATGCCTTGGCGCGGAGACGTGGCTGGCATGGTTTTCAATTGGCACGGTGGTGCGGCTGGCATGGTTGGCATGCCTTGGCGCGAAGAAGTGGCTGTCATGGTTTTCCATTGGCACATGTGGCATGAGAATTAGGGTTTGGCATATATGATGCCGGTCAATGCTAAGGGTTCTTCCGTGGAACATGACACATGTATATAAAAAAAGGGTACCCTGGTAATTTTTACGTAGGCATGCTGATTGATTCAATAAATGCGCTAATGGTCATAGTGACGTCATGTCAGATGTGTGGTTTAGATAAAACCACCATCAACATTTGGTAATAACTTTATTAAATCTTTAAAATAAAGATTCGTTGAGTAAGACAAAGGCCCTTTCGTGTAAACAAGTAAACTCCTTTGTATGGTTTAGATCAATTAAGATCCTTATTACCGAAGTTATCAGATCCACATTTGCAATCAATCTAAATAGATCTCAAAGAGAACTAGAAAGAGATGTCGATCTAATCAACTATATAATCACAAGTCTATCATAGATAAACAAGATCTATTCGGATCCCAACCGATTAAGATGTGTGTACAAATCATGAGATACAAAAATCAATAAGAAAAAATCTTTCTTAGAGCACTGCTCGGTCGAACTCGCATGCGTTGATATCTCAAGCATGTTTGTCAATGTTAGTGATCAAAACTATAAGTCTTGATTTCTAGCCTATTTATAGATGTCTCGGACTAGGAAATAGGTTGTGTAATTGAGCTTAGTTTTCACGGCGTTCATCATTTGAAGACGAAGAACTACTAAGGGGATCTTGTGGAACTTCATTTGACAAAAGGTATGTGGAGACTTGAACTCATCTATCACTTGGAAAGTCTATTTCTACTTTATATCCTATATTGATACATAAGTCGTATTAAAATATAGTTTTCTATATACACATTTGAGATTTCGAGTTGAGTTTAACTCGCTTACATATTTCTCGAAATATGTGTTGGCAAGCTTTCGCTTCGACCAAGTTCATCTTATATCATGTAAAAATTTCCGAGTAACATCTTACATGGTTTATGTGATAAAATCATCTGGTGTAGACTTGGAATGTTTCGATAATGATTATTTCAATATCTTGAAAATTGCTTTGATGCTAATAGTGTGTGGAAACGGCTATTGTTATCCTCTAAGAATGTTTCAACGATTGAAATAAAGAGCTTGGAATCATGTAACCATCTTTGGATATAAGCATATAGTCTGTTCGCATATTTGTGTATAAGTCCAAAACCGGGAACCAAATGTATACATACTTGTGTGTGTACTAAATGGTTGATGGAGACTCGCTAAGTATGCGTATTTGTATGCATAGTGGCGGAAGTTCACGTCCGTGAATTTCTGTTGAGTTTGGAAATCAAAAACCAACTCAACCAGTTACCAAAGTACGCGTACCCGTACGCATACTGGCGGAAAGTTCACGTCCGTGAATTTCTGCTGAGTTTGAAAACCAAAAAAAACTCAAATCCGGTTACTTAAGTACGCATACTTAAGTGGTTACTTTCTAAAATCGGTTGTGTACATGAACCTAAACATTTATAAAATAAATAGTGGAATCTTTGCAAACCGTGGCTATAATGTTCATGTATTGATTCGAGTGAATCAAACCAATTTTGATTCAATTGTGTTCTTGTATAATTCTCTGAGAATATAGCAATTGAACAACTATTTAAATAGTTTCATTTGAGTCATTTCAACTAGTTATGGTTAAGATGAATAAGGTTGATATGAGAGTAATCATATGGCTAACCTCGGTTAACTATTTGTGAACCAACATGGTGTACACGTTTAGGTACGGTTACATAAACCTAAATGAGGGTACATTTCATTTGTGTGTAACAAGCTAAGTTCGAACTAATGGTTGAAAGATATTAGCTTGGTTAAATCAGGTTTTTCATCTAACGGTGAATATTGAATGCTTTGTTACCAAGGTAACTTGGATTGCAAACCCTGATTTGAAAACTATATAAAGGAGAACTCTAGAAACTGGGAAACCTAATCCCCACACCTCCTGTGTGTTACTAGTTGCATAAACTAGAGTCGATTCTCCTTTAACCTTAGGTTTCTGTCGAGACCCTGTAGGTTAACGACTTCAAAGACTTCATTGGGATTGTGAAGCGAGACCCAACTATTTTCTTTGTAGTTGCGTGTTCTGATCTTGCCCGATTCTATCGTATTGAGTACAATTGAAATAATTGACTCGAGATTAATTTCTTCGATAGGCAAGATAAAAGTAATCACAAACATCTTCGTCTCATTGTTTGTGATTCCACAATATCTTGTTTCGCTAGTCGATTAAGATTATTGTGAGGTGATTAATAATACTAGGCTGTTCTTCGGGAATATAAGACCGGTTTATCAATTGGTTCTTGTTCACCTTGATTTATCAAAATACGGAACAAAAACTCTTGGGTTTTCTGTGGGAGAAATATTTATTCAATCTATAGACTTTTATGTGTGATATATATTTGTTTATCAAGTCTCGACTTTGGGTCGTATCAACTCTTGGTTGTGGGTGAGATCAACTAAGGGAATCAAGTGTGTAGTATCCTGCTGGGATCAGAGACGTAAGGAACGCAACTGTACCTTGAATCAGTGTGAGATTGATTAGGGTTCAACTACACAGTCCAGTCCGAAGTTAATTGGTAGTAGGCTAAAGTCTGTAGCGGCTTAATACAGTGTGGTGTTCAATCTGGACTAGGTCCCGGGGTTTTTATGCATTTGAGGTTTCCTTGATAACAAAATTCCGGTGTATGTGTTATTTCTTTTCCGCATTATATTTTGTTATATAATTGAAATATCACAGGTTTTGCGTTAAGATCAATCAATTAGAATATCCAACCTTTGGTTGTTGATTTACATTGGTTGACACTTGAACTTTGGTCTTTGGTACCGTTCAAGTTGTTTCCCATTATAATTAGGCTCGCATATCTCTATCTATTTGTTTTGCTGAAGACATTGTGAAACAGAGATATTAAACTCTTTGATATACTTTAATCTAGACTGAGTCTGACTGTCTAGTTAATTCTCTAGAAAGTGCATTGGAGTAAGTCCTCTCAAATTTCCAAACGAATTGTTGGGTGTAGTTGTTAGACCCCCGCATTTTCAATTGGTATCAGAGAAGGAAAACACATTAAAGACCTCATAATAAGTCTATGTTTGTAGCGATCTGATTATGGACGAGTCTATCCCTAATAACGTACCAGGTTAGAAATTACCAGATGTTTTTCAAAGCTTGGATTCACCTGAGAGAACAGTCACATCTATATAAATATCCAAACATTCTCTTAATATAAAAACTGTTGATAACTAGGAAACACTCCTAGAAGAACAATTGGATGAACTTTCTGATGAAGGTGATTCAAATATTGATAGAAAGGTTGATGAGGAAGTCTCAGAGTATGTTAAGGTTTTGAATTCGTTGGAAAGAAGATGACAACTTCTCATGTAACACCTCTTCTGACTCCCCTCTATCGAAAAAACAAGCAGTTGAGAAGATGTTACGCAGGTGTTTATGTTTCAAATCGTTCTAACGAATCGATCCTCAAGGATTCTGAGGAAAACCTACGTATGAAGTCACTTGAATGTGATAGTCTTTATTAAAAGTACTTTTCGTTGGAAGATAAACTTGCAGAATCTGTAGCAAGGATTTGCTCTCAACAAGTTAGTTTTGATGACAGAGAAAGTGTTTTTCTCGCTCGAGAAAAAAGTCTTGAGGCTGATTTATCTATTGCTCTTGATAAAATCAAAATGTTGGAAGATGACTTGAAAAAGTTCAATACTAGTTCAAGCAAGTTAACCACTATGCTAGGAGCAAGTAAAAATCATCGTGATACACGAGGATTGGGCTATAAGGGAATAGATGCTCCAAGTATTAACAAAGAGGTAAAATATGTCAAGGCTAGTGATTCTTCTCAACAAAAGGTTTCCACTGATGAAAAAAGTAAAATACCTTCACCAACAATTAAGGTTCAAAAGAGCAAAGTATATCAACCTCCAAAGTCAGCACACACGGATCGAGGTAAGAACATTCCTTATGTTTGCCACTATTGCGGAAATAAAGGTCACCTGGAAAGGAGATGTCGTTTACGTATAAGGAATGAGAAACTTCACGATGTTCTCGTTTGGGCGTCGCAAGAAGTTGTGAAACCAAGATCATATGTTAAGACTAATCCCCTTAACGTTACAGGTTGTAACTGTCCAACCTTTAGGCAAAGGAATCAGTGCTGTGATAAACTTAGATTTGCCAATAGACGTCATACGAATCCTGTTCATAATCGTAATGGTTATCAAAAGGATAACTTCGTAAATACAAAGACAAGATCCGATGCTCCCAATTGGAGAAAGACTAACTTGCAAAAGAATAGTCAATCCAATTCTCTTCCGAGAATTCTAGAAGAGAGTAATGGGAAGAAGGTTCCAGTTGTTCCTAAACGCACTCAGAAGTGGATACCAAAGAAATTCAATGATATTTTGAGTGTGGAAAGGAATGATCTCCCAGAAAATTCCATGTCTATGGATAAAGCAGTATCCATGATGCTGGAACTTAATAAGTTCTTTGGAAAGATGGATTTGGATGTGAAAGGTTCTAAAAGCGATGTCTTTCATGATAATCCAAAAGTCACTTGTGGTGAGCAAGAGATTGTTCACCTAAACACAACTTGAGTGTGTTGTAAATGCATCCTCACCAAAGAATGCCCTGCTATGTATACGGTGAGGGAAGCACGAGAACTGGGGCAGACAGATTATGTTCGGTAAGGCTGTAGAATTCGATTAAATTCTTCTAAAAAGGTATGCCCATAAACTTAAGCAATATTTGTGTTTTTATTTTCTTAGAGTACTTATAATGATCCATGTACCTTGCTTATCGTTCATTTCTACCTAACTTGATATGTGTTTAAGGTTTCTAAATGTTTAGGTATGAAAATAGTAGTTCGGGATGTTTGGACTTCATGGTAGTCATACCAAGTACGCATACCATCGTTTAAAATCAAAATCCAGGGGTTTTAGTACGCATACCCGTTTGTATACTACCCCAGGTCATGAAAATTCGTTTGCATACCCGTATGCATACTTGCATGTAGACGTCGATATTTGGTAAACTTGTTTTGGCCGTATCTTCTTCGTCCGAACTCGGAATGACCTCAATCTTTTTGCATTCTCTTCCTATAAGAATTTTATTCAAAATGGAGATGAGAATTCTTGGATTTGGAAGATTTAAGACTGGTAATTGTCATATCTCTTGTTTTTGAGTGTTTTGCTCCGTTTCGTCGCACTTGTTCCACTTCTCTTGGACTTGGGCACTTGGATTCTTGGAGTACCACTCTTCTAAGATCAATTGTATATTTTACAAGAAGGTTTTGGTGAATAACAAAGTAGGAAGTTCAAGAATGGGCAGTAGTACGCATTGCTATGGGATTCTTGAATGTTCACAATCATCTTGTGTGAACTATGGTGCATGGTCATTAATGGATTTGTATGTTCTTCTTAGAAAATATTTTTATACGCCTTCGTTAGATATTCTTGGTGTAAATACGTGCGAAAAAGATTGATTCTATCTTGTAAGGACAAGTAATCTTATATGTGCATTACGAGTTTGTCTTGATGCCTAGGAAACTTCTTATGAAAATTTATTCTTGTTTTTGATAAGGATTACTAGAGTGTGGAATAGAGATTATTGTGATTACACATATCTATTTCCAAACATTTTCATCTTGCAATAATTTAGATTTATTTATTTAAATTCTAAGGTTTTTGGAAGATGATTCTTGCAGTATTAATCTTTATGGTTTCATATATTGCAAATTGTTATGGGATACGTTGTTTACGTCCGTCAACCTGTGACAGTCCCATACTTGTTCAAAAGTTATCTCTATTATGTCGATATTAAAGTATTGATAAAAGATAAAATTAAATTTTGACTTACAAAAGTTAAAGCCTTTTATGTCATATTTGATGGAAGAAAGGATAAAAAAATTTGTTTACAAGGATTATGTCTATTGTATGTCATTGTGCAAATAGTGATGGAAAATAGAATGAATCCTTGTGTATTCCGCAGTATTCGTCGATCTCCGATCCACAATTTTTGTGCATATACTGTGTTGCTCCGTAAGTGCTCTTATGTCGAGCATGGCCAATTGAATTGATCACTTTTTGTGTTTAATTTAGTTGTGTATTCCAATTGAACTAATCATGGGTTCTCTTGTGGTTATTTCAATTGATGGATACAAATTCATGTTTTCATGTGATTTGGTTTTATCCAAAGAAATCCTTCTTTTCTTGCAAAAGCAAGGTCGCCTTTGTTTTCTTTCAGGAATGACATTATATGGGGGGAGTTCTTTTTGAACTTGTACTTAATTGCCAAATCTTTGAGGGGAGTGCGGCTGTGGAATATTATAGGGGTTATCTTGTATCTTCAAAAACTCCTTGATGAATCCATTTAGCTTTGGCTTTATGATTGCATCTAAATTAGTTGGTATGTTATCTCTATGAAAATTTCATGAGGATCCCACTAGTTTTCGTACCTTTGCCAATTTATATTGACAAAAAGGGGGGAAATTAATATGTAGTTCATACTATAAATACATATGGTTTACGGATCATTATGTAAGGGGGAGTGGTTTTCATGTTGAGATGAAGTATTGACTAAGGGGGAGTGATACATATCACCAAAGTATTATTGTCAAAGTTGTGATACAATTGAACTTTGATGTTGTGTAATAATACTATGACACTGTATACGAAGATTGAGAGCATTTGTTTTCTCATTGTTATCGCTACAGATCTTCAACAACTATGATGCTGAGTTGAAAACGTTTAGGATCATGGAGTACTTGGAAGTGACAAAGTTTTCGAGTCGTGTTGAAGATGCCAAGGAGATCAAGCATTTGGATGAGACGCTACAATTTTTATATATTTTGTAATCCATATGTATTAATAGTTTTTTCCCTAAAATTGACAATGGGGGAGATTGTTAGAGCACTGCTCGGTCGAACTCGCATGCGTTGCTATCTCAAGCATGTTTGTCAATATTGTGATCAAAACTATAAGTCTTGATTTCTAGCTTATTTATAGATGTCTCGGACTAGGACATAGATTGTGTAGTTGAGTTTAGTTTTCACGGCGTTCATCATTTGAAAACGAAGAACTACTAAGGGGAGCTTGTGGAACTTCATCGACAAAATATATGTGGAGACTTGAACTCATTTATCACTTGGAAAGTTTATTTCTACTCTATCTCCTATATTGATACATAAGTCGTATTACGATATAGTTTTCTATATACACATTTGAGATTTCGAGCTGAGTTTAACTCGCTTACATATTTCTCGAAATATGTGTTGGAAAGCTTTTGCTTCAACCAAGTTCATCTTATATCATGTGAAAATTGTCGAGTAACATCTTACATGGTTGTGTGATACAATCATTTGGTGTAGACTTGGAATGTTTCGATAATGATTATTTCAATATCTTGAAAATATATTTGATGTTAATAGTGTGTGAAACCGGCTATTGTCATCCTCTAATAATGTTTCAATGATTGAAATAAAGAGCTTAGAATCATGTAACCATCTTTGGATATGAGCATATAGTGTGTTCGCACATTTGTGTATAAGTCCAAAACCGGGAACCAAATGTGTACATACTTGTGTGTACTAAATGGTTGATGTATAATTTCTGCTGAGTTTGGAAATAAAAAACCAACTCAACCAGTTACCAAAAACGCGTACCCGTACGCATACTGGCGGAAAGTTCACGTCTGTGAATTTTTGCTGAGTTTGAAAACCAAAACAAACTCAAATCCGGTTACTTAAGTACGCATACCCGTACGCATACTTAAGTGGTTACTTTCTAAATCGGTTGTGTACATGAACCTAAACATTTATAAAATAAGGAATGCAATCTTTGAAAACCGTTGCTATAACATGTATTGATTCGAATGAATCAAATCGATTTTGCTTCAATTGTGTTCTTGTATAATTCTATGAGAATATAGCAATTGAACGGCTCTTTAACTAGTTTCATTTCAGTCATTTGAACTAGTTATGGTTAAGATGAATAAGGTTGATATGAGAGTAATCATATAGCTATCCTCGGTTAACTATTTGTGAACCAACATGGTGTACACGTTTAGGTACGGTTAAATAAACCTAAATGAGGGAACATTTCATTTATGTTTAACAAGCTAAGTTCGATCTAACAGTTGAAAGATATTAGCTTGGTTGAATCAGGTTTTTCATCTAACGGTGAATATTGAATGCTTTGTTACCAATGTAACTTGGATTGCGAACCCTGATTTGAAAACTATATAAAGGAAAACTCTAGCAACTGGGAAACCTAATCCCCACACCTCCTGTGTGTTACTAGTTGCATAAACTAGAGTCGATTCTCCTTTAACCTTAGGAAACTATCGATACCCTGTAGGTTAATGACTTCAAAGACTTCATTAGGATTGTGAAGCCAGACCCAACTATTTTCTTTGTAGTTGCATGTTCAGATCTTGCCCGATTCTATCGTATTGAGTACAATTGAAATAGTTGACTCGAGATTAATTTCTCCGATAGGAAAGATAAAAGTAATCACAAACATCTTCGTCTCATCGTTTGTGATTCCACAATATCTTGTTTCGCTAGTCGATTAAGATTATTGTGAGGTGATTGATAATACTAGGCTGTTCTTCGGGAATATAAGACTGGTTTATCAATTGGTTCCTGTTCACCTTGATTTATCAAAAGACGGAACAAAAACTCTTGGGTATTTCTGTGGGAGACAGATTTATTCAATCTATAGACTTTTATGTGTGAGATAGATTTGTTTATCAAGTCTTCGACTTTGGGTCGTATCAACTCTTGGTTGTGGGTGAGATCAACTAAGGGAATCAAGTGCGTAGTATCCTGCTGGGATCAGAGACGTAAGGAACGCAATTGTACCTTGAATCAGTATGAGATTGATTAGGGTTCAACTACAGTCCAGTCCGAAGTTAATTGGTAGTAGGCTAGAGTCTGTAGCGGCTTAATACAATGTGGTGTTCAATCTGGACTAGGTCCCGGGGTTTTTCTGCATTTGAGTTTTCCTCGTTAACAAAAATTTGGTGTCTGTGTTATTTCTTTTCCGCATTATATTTTGTTATATAATTGAAATATCACAGGTTTTGCGTTAAGATCAACCAATTAAAATATCCAACCTTTGGTTGTTGATTTACATTGATTGACACTTGAACACTGGTCTTTGGTACCGTTCAAGTTGTTTCGCATAATAATCAGGATCGCGGATTTCTATCTGTTTGATTTGCTGATTACATTGTGAAACATAGATATTAAACTCTTTGATATACTTTAATCTAGATTGAGGCTGACTGTCTAGTTGATTCTATAGAAAGTATATTGGAGTAAGTCCTCTCAGATTTCCAAACGAATTGTTGGGTGTGGTTGTTAGACCCCCCTCATTTTCAATCTTCTTGTCTTCAAATCTTCAATTTCCTTCTTATGTACCTGCACACCACAAACTTGAATCCACTTATGATCGATCACACACAAAATGAAGTCTGTTAACAATAGATGATCACATGTTGTCTTCAAATCTAAAAACAATTCTAAAGATCCCGTTGAAAAAACGAGGGCACCCAAATACGCCGCAATCTTTTAAATATCAAACTATAAGTCCGTTTTTTTAAGTGATTGTCTATGGACAGAGTCGATACAATACAACTTAAGTCTTATACCTTGTGTGATTGTTTATGGACGAGGTGGAAACAATACGACAACAAGATATTTACTTGACAATAGTTATGATAATAACTGATTGACTATTAGGATCAAAGTCAAGTAATTCGGATTAACGTACGTGTGTAATTTACTTAATTATAATAACAATTATAATAGGGAAAATAAAGTAAATGACACAGCAGGATTTTGTTAATGAGGAGACCGCAAATGCATAAAAACCCTGGGACCTAGTCCAGTTTTGAATACTCTCATAACTAAGTCGCTATACAAAATCTAATACCAACTTCGTATAGTTGAGACCTAGTAGACTACCCCTAGCTACTTAGTTTCCTCAGTATCCCTGCGCCTTCGACTTTTAGAGTCACGCACGTGAATCACCAATCCTTTTGATCGTATTCCAAACAGTAAAGGATAAATCTATTTGGTAAATACTCTATTCAATCTTGGTAATAAGATATATATATATATATATATTATTTCAGTTGTTGACAAAGGCTCTTCCGTTTAAACTAATAAACTCCTTTGTCTGGTTAAATTAATCTAAACTTTGATTACCGAAATAACCAAATTCTAGATTTGCAATCAATTAATATAGAACTCAAAGAGTAACTATAAGGTGATGCTGATCTCATGAAACTAGACAATCAATTCTATCAAATACAAACACGATTCTATTTGGACCTCATTCGATCAAGGTTTGTGCACACAATTCACAAGATACGAAAACTAATAAGAAAAACTTCGTCGTCTTCAGATCTTCATTTGTCTTCATTAATGACCTGCACAACACAACTTTAATCTTCTTGTGATCAATCACACAGAGAACTGAGTCTATTAACAATGGATTATCACAAGATATCTTTAGATCCGAAAATGGTTCTAAAGATCCCGTCGATACTTTGATCTAGTTTGAGTGAGCCTTATATCAGAAGAGAAGGTTCTCAAGAATAAACAAACTAGGTGCAATCAAAGTTTCAACAACCGTTAGTCAATCAAATCAATAATCGAAAATTAAAATAACAGTGCAATTATCTAGTTTCCCACCAATGGTAGTCGTAGAGCTTCTTCATCCCACGGAAGTCTTTAAATGAGCGGTCGTAAGAGATTTCACCTAATTAGGGTACTTTCCTTTCCGGATAGATGCTCCACCAGAAAAAAACAAGAATGAAGTTTGTATGGCTTTTAGGATAGTTTTCAAGAAATGCAAACTCAAGTATTTATAGATCAAGGTTGTTTGGACAACAAGGAAATTCCAAAACCGAAAATATTCTCAAGATATTAACATTAAAGTACATAATTTCTCTTTTCCTATTTTCAATTAATTACCAAACCATATTTCCGAAAACTCTCTTAGAAAACTTCTATTATTAGTCTAAAACACATTAATTAATAATATTTTTAGAGGATATGCTTTAATTGCTGGTAATTAAAACATATATTATGAGAATCATAATTAAATGCTTTTCAAGTTTTCGGCATGGGATCACCTTGAGTATCAAGTAATATCTTTGAACAATTAATGATAAGAGTTTTGTACATGTTCAAATATGTCGACATCTAGAAATTTCTCAGCAAACCCTAATTCCAAGCTTCACACAAAGTATAAAGATATATGTGAATATTGGAAACTCGGTTTTGCTCCTTGGGATCGGTTGTACCAAACTCACACTGTAAGTTGTGATCGGTTATACCATGCTTCCCAAACTAGGTTGTGACCTTTTACACCTTGCTTCCCATGGGTATCTTGTGATCGGTTACACCTTAATTCCCGAGTTATCTTGTGATCGGTTACACCTTGGTTCCCAAAGAAACTTGTGACCGATTAAAACTAACTTCCCAAATTAGCTTGTGATCGATTACTCCTTGCTTTCAAAAGGTAGCTTGTGACCGATTTCAACTAACTTCCTAATGTAGCTTGTGACCGGTTACACCATGCTTCACAAAGTAGCTTGTGACCGATTACAACATGCTACACAATATAGGCTATGACCGGTTATACCTCAAATCTCAACAAGTTAAGATAGGTTCTACCTTGTCATCTTATATTGGTCATTCAAAAGATACTCAATAAAGAACCTGACCAATCATGATATCCTTTCGATTATAATTTTTTTTTCATATATGTACTTCCTTTAAACAAATGTTATAAAACATTGTTTCCTAGGGTGAAATCGTACCTATATCTTACTCATAATCAAGTAACTAAATACAAACATTATATTGATGTCGTATTTACGAAGTTCCAAAAGATAAGCATTTATACTTCGTAATTCAATAAGTTCCTTGACACTTTGATCATAATGATATGACCAGGTCTAACCGCTAAGTATTATATATATACAGATATGCATGTTATGCTTTCAATATAATACGACTTGAAAGATACGTTAGGAATGAAAACAAGTCAATTAAGTATTACTAACCTCAATTGGAAGGATGATGTCCTCGTTTTAGTCGTTATTTCTTCTCATTCTTCAGGTCTTCGGAGTAATACTTGTACGTCTCAACATTCCTAGACTTTCTAATCTAACCTAAACGAAGTTGACTCTAGTATTTAATCAAGTGACTCTAGATGAGTTCTAGTAAAATATGACAACTAAACTTGACATACTATCGCTTGGTGGGTTCAACCGAGCTATGCTCTAACAATCTCCCCTTTAGTCAATTTTAGTGACAAAAATCAATTACATATGGAGATAAATAAATTACAAAATAACTCATTCTTCATACGCTTGGTTCCAAGTTTCAACAGCACAATAACCTACATATTCAATCCGAACATCTTTATTATTCCCCTTTTGTAGTATGAAATACCACACAACATGATGATATGTTTCTCCCCCTTAGTCTATGCTTTACTCTTTCGTTAGATATAGAATTTAAGCACATATATCCTTTCCTAGTGATTAAAAATCACTTGTTCACTCCATATATTTCTCTCCCTTTTTGCCACAAAAATGACAAAGGTACGAGCAAACAAAAGGACAAACCAAAAGGATCTTACAAATCCATAAGACTTGTACAACCTATAAGAGTTAAGCACAAAGGTTTTACATACCATTTTAGATAACCAATACTAAAACCGAAACTAGAAAAATAATTTAGCTTTAGTATGTTATCAAGGAAACAATTACCCGATGCAATTTTCCCTTTAGTCCGACAAAGCGACGAAGATAACTTAATTCTTTTATCGAACCGATTGTGTATGTATAATCGCTTATTTAGATAAGACACAAATAGAGATCAGAATTAACTTTATTTCTCTTATCAGTCTCTAATTATTCCATAAAATAACTTAGACTTTTCCCTTTAGACAAGACAAACACTAGGTTAGTTAACTAGTTTTTCTTGTCAAGGAATTCGATTAGACTTGAATAACGGAATCCTCCAATTGATAAGTCTAACTAAGATCAGAATTTACTTAGTTTCTCATATCCAGAATCAAATAGACTAAACAAATGACCTCGTAATTTCGTTAAGCCAAAAAGAATAGAAACAAACCAAATAAATTGACTTGTTATGGTTTTCGTTAAACGGAAGTAATTGAAATTAATATAAACAATGCAAGCACTACAATTGCACCGAATTTCGTTAAGTAAAAACACTTGATATCAAAAAATAAAGAAGATACCAAATCGTAAGCTAAATACATTGACACAGGTTTTCTTAGCTGGAAACAATTGAATCACAATACTCAATCCATAGATTCCATACAGCATGATGGAACATGTCAATTATACCGAAATTTTGTTAAGAAAAAGAAAAATATATGCAATAAACTCAAGCTTTTATTAAACAGGAAAACAGTTAACTAACAATAAAAATCGTTACCTCAAATTCCGCAGCCACTTCTCCCCAGAAAGATATATCATTCAAACGCAAGTTCAAATAAGAACTCTCCCCCAGATAGTTGTCATCTGAAAAGACGAGGGTATCCAAATACACCACAATATTTTAATTATCCACCTATAAGTCCTTTACCGAATGTGATCGTCTATGGACAAAGTCGAGACAACGCAACATATTCGGTTCACACTTCGTGTGATCGTCTATGGATACGAGATCGGGACAATACAACAACAAGATCACTTGTGTGATTGACTATGGATACAAGATCGAGACGATACAACAAAAAAGTGTACACTTCATAATAGGTACGATATTAAACCGAAAATCAATAGGATCAACATCAAGGTTTACGGAATTAACGTACAAGTGCAATTTACTTTAAATTATATAAATCAAAATATAATTATGGAATAATATAGTAAATGTCACTGAAAAAGCGGGGGTCTAACAACCTCATCCAATATTTCGTTTAGGTAATCTGTATGGACAAACTCCAATATAATTCCAAGAGAATCAACTAGACAGTCAGACTCAATCAATGGAAATATCCAAGAGTTGTATCTCTGTTTGACAATGTAATCAGAAAATCAAACAAATACAAATCCGCGATCCTGATTATTATGTGAAACAACTTGAACGGTACCAAAGACCAACATTCAAGTGCAAATCAATTTATATCAACAACCAAAGGTTGGATCATCTAATTGATTGAACTACGCACAACCTGTGATATTTCAATTATATAAACAAATATAATGCGGAAAAGAAATAACACAGACGCCAGAAGTTTTGTTAACGAGGAAACCGCAAATGAAGAAAACCCCGGGACCTAGTCGAGATTTGAACACCACATTGTATTAAGCCGCTACAGACACTAGCCTGCTCCAAGTTAACTTCGGACTGGAATGTAGTTGAGCCCTCACCAATCTCACACTGATCAAGGTACTGTCACGTTCCTTACGCATATGAATCCCATTAGGACTCTTCGCACATGATTCTCTTAGCTGATCTCACCCATAAGTAAGAGTTGTTACGACCCAAAATCGAAGACTTGATAAACCAATCCGTCTCACACAAAAAATTCTATTGAATAGATAAATATGTAACCCACAAAAATACCTATGAGTTTTGTTCCGTTTTTTGATAATTCAAGGTGAACAGGAACCCATTGATACACCGGTCTTATATTTTCGAAGAACAACCTAGTAATATCAATCACATCACAATAATATTAATCGTATGGTAGCGAAGCAGGATATTGTGGAATCACAAACGATGAGACGGAGATGTTTGTGACAACTGTTTATCTTGCCCATCGAAGATTAAATCTCGAGCAAATCTTAGAGAATATAGTACTCAATACGATAGAAAACAGCAAGATCAGAACACTGAACTACTGAGAAAATAGTTGGTTCTGGCTTCACAATCCCAATGAAGTCTTCAAGTCGTTAACCTACAGGGCTTTGGAAAAAACCTAAGGTTAAAGGAGAATCGACTCTAGTCACAACTAGTATCACACAAGAGGTGTGGGGATTAGGTTTCCCAATTGTTAGAGTTCTCCCTTATATAGTATTCAAATCAAGGTTTACAATCAATGATAACAAAGCACTCAATATTCACATGTAGATGAAAACCTGATTAGACTCAATCTAATATCTTTCAACTGTTAGATCTAACTTAGATTGTTGCACACAAATGAAAAGCGACTTCATTTAGATATGAGTAACCGTACCTAAACGTGTACACCTTGTTGGCGCAACAATAGTTAACCGAATTTATCCATATGAACACTTTCATATCAACCTTATTCATCTTAACCATAACTAGTTCAAATGAATCAGATGGAACTAGTTATAGAGTTGTTCAATTTTTTATATTCTCATAGAAGTATAAAAGACACAATTGAAGCAAAATCGATTTTGATTCACTTGAATCAATTCATGAACATTATAGCCACGGTTTGAAAAATATTGCATTCTTTAATATATAAATGTATTAGTCATGAACAAACAAATTTTAGAACTTAACCTACTCAAGTATGCAAACGGGTACGCATATTTAAGTGGACGTACTAAGTCTGGGTTCACCAGTATGCGAACGGGTACAAATACCTCTAAACTCAGTTGAATTTTCTGACATGAAATTTACGCCAGTAAGCATACGGGAATGCATACTAAGTTCCTGGACTTTCATTAACCAACCATTACGCATACGGGTATGCATACTATGATTCCCGGACTTGAAATAACATGCAACAGTTTAGCATACAAGTACGCATACTGTGCTATATTCAATCATGGTTAATTGTTCTAATCTCCCATTTAAATCCTTGAAACATTCTTAGAAGACGAGAATAGATGTCTCACACAAACTATTAACTTCAAAATAATTTTCATGTGATCGAATGATCAATACGGAACATTCCGAGTCTACATCAAATGACTGTCTCACACAAATCATGTAAAATGTTACCAGGCGATTTTCACATGATCATCTTTTGACTTCCGTCAAGAGTATAAGATGAACTTGGTTAAAGCGAAAGCTTACCAACACATATTTCGAGAAATATGTAAGCGAGTTAAACTCAGCTCGAAATATCAAATGTGTATAATCGAAGTCTATATAGCTATACGAGTTTTATCTCAAATATGAGATAACGTAGATAGACTTTTGAGTGATAGATGAGTTCAAGTCTCCACATACCTTTTGTTGATGAAGTTCCACAAGCTCCCCTTAGTAGTTATTCGTATTCAATCGATGAACGCCGTGAAGTATAATGCTCAACCACACATTCTGTCATAATCCGAGACATAGGTATAAGTAGACTAGAAATCAAGACTTATAGTTTTGGCAACTAAACTTCGCAAACAAGCTTGAGATAGCAACGCTTGCGAGTTCGACCGAGCAGTGCTCTAACAATCTCCCCCTTTGTCAATTTTAGTGACAAAACTATCAATACATATGGATTACAAAATAAATAAACTTTGTAGATTCTCATCTAAATGCTTGATTTCCTTGGTTCTTCAACATTACTCGAAATCTTCATCACTTCCAAGTACTCCAGTGATTCTGAACGTGTTCAACTCAGCATCATAGTTGTTGAAGATCCGTAGCTATCACAATATATAAAAACAAGATGTCTTCGTATTGTTATACAGTGTCATAGTATTATTACACAACATCGAAGTCCAATTGTATCACAACTTTGACAAAAATACTAAGGTGATATGTATCAGTCCCCCTTAGTCAATACTTCATCTCATTTTTTTTTACCAATATTTGCATAATGATATCATAGACTTAATCTTTGTAATCAAAAGTTCATCCTATCTTCCATCAATATTTGCATAATGACACAATAGGCTTAACTTTTGACATATATGGGACAGTCATTGTTCAGGACGCAAACACACATATCCCATAATAATTTTTGCATGAAACCAATAAAGATTAATACTGCAAAATCATCTTCCAAATGAACTTTAGAATTTAAATAAATAAATCTAAAAACATTGCAAGATGAAAATCGTTGGCAATAGCTATGTGTACCCACAATAATTGCTATCCAAACCCTAGTTATCCTTCTTAAAGCACAAGAATAAATTCTCATAAGAAGTTTCCTATACAAAAAAAAAAAAAAAAAAAAAAAAAAAACTCCTAGGAAGAACGCAACCGAAAGTCATCAGACATGACCAACAACCAGAGATCGAACAAACAAGTTCATCAGTTGCTTTCTTCAGTTCATTTTTCAGAAATTCAAGATTCTTTTTTGCAGTTCCAAGTTGTTCACGTACGACCTCAAAATCTCGAAGAAGATTTCCTACCAATTGAGATGACATCTGAACTGGAAGTTTGTGTTCACGATCAACATCTTGATAGAAAGTTATGAAACAGGGTTCTCGTGAAACTCAATAACCTTGCCCTTTTCAACTTTGTCTTCCTTTTTGCATCCATTCATTGTGCACGCCACAAAGATTCAAGAGAACTTTTGACGCTATGGAACGTGTGTGTATCAGGAGAAGAGGAAAACCATGATACATATATATGAGTGCTTCATATGGAAACCCTAGAGTTACTCGTTTACGTTCGGTAAGGGTCGGGTGCAAAAATATCTGTGATTATGAGCCAGGCTTAGAACCAAGAAGCCAATTGAGCCTATTTAAAAATATGTTTTGATGGAAACATATTCTAATGATAGAACAACTTAGCTCAGAAATGAGCATAAAGTAGTTGCTGAAATCAACAGACTAACTGTCATTAAGAAGACAAAGCAAGAGTTTTCAAGGTAAGCAACAAAGAGATTATTCTCAAGAGTTATTGATCAAATATATTACAATATGTAATAATTTACGGGAGAAGGGCTCAACAGTAAGACGACCATTTTATTCCAACAAAGACCACTTTCTCAAGACAAAAAAAAAACTTCTTCAGAATTATGAGCATCCTCACACGGTTTCAAAGAGGATGCTCACTTGAGCAGTCAAGTTGTAATTTGATGAGCAAAATATTGACATTTTCCCTTTAACTTTCTTGAATATCTTCATAAAAGTCAATAGGAATAGTCACAAGATAATTAACAAGAGGAGGACAAGAAATACCTGAAGCTGCCGCCTTCCTTGCATTCTTTCGGTTATTTCTTTTTCAAGAGGAAATAGTCATAACCCTTTTAACAAATCCATTGATAAGCATGTAAATACTATATTTTATACCCATATTTATATTAGCTAGGATACAATATTTTAGCTGCTAATACTAGTTTAATGCTTTTGTAGAAAGTACAAGTGAATTCGATCATCCAGCGAATAAACAACAAAATGTGAGACTTAATGGTGTTTGCGACGAAAATTGCAAAATATGGTTGGCCTGGTATTTCCATATATCAGCAACCAAAATGATGAAATGTGGTTGGCCTGGTATTTCCATATATCAGCAATCACAATGATGAAACGTGGATGGCCTGGTATTTCCATGTATCAGCAACCACAATGATGAAATGTGGTTGAACTGGTATTTCCATGTATCAGCAACCACAATGATCAAATATGTTGGCCTGATATTTCTATGTATCAACAACACTTATTATGCTGGCCTGGTATTTCTATATATCAGCAACGCTTATTATGCTGGCCTGGTATCTCCATTTATATCAGCAGCATAAAATTATGTCACGGTCGAGGTCACAATGGGCATACAAGTTTTAATTTGCTCTTCAATTAATGCATGGTGAAGCGAGTCGACGTCAGCACACTAATGCCACCTAAGATTGGTCAAGAGTGACTGTATTATTGTTAGCATAAGAATGGAAGAATATCACCTCCATGACCACGTGAAAATGAAGAAAAGGGAAAGATTAACATATCTTGTCCTTACATAAGTTCTCTTGTTATATATATACAAAGAATTTGAAGGAATGTTTGAGACCAAATGACGTCATTTGTGCAAATACAGTTAAAGTGGGCCCAACACATGCAAGAAAATATCATGCTTTTTAAATGAAATTAATTCATTTCCTTGGTGGTTTCATATACTATGGAAAGTGCAGATTCGCTGATACTTTACAATGTTTCGTCATATTATGGCACACGGCACAATATTATTGGGAGGATTGTATTTCATGATGTGGAAGACTTCTATTGGGAGGTGATGTGGCGACGACGTGAATTCATCTGTGGGCTATATTTACGTGTTGTTTCAAAATGAAAATGGGGGGCACCCGACCATAGTGCCGCAACAAAGGAAGGGTTTTGAAGTTTTGTTTTCGATTCTTCATTTTTCATTAGCTAGAGTTTAATTTTAATATGTTTATGGCTTTTGAGAAAGCCATTTCTAGCTAGTGTTATGTTAGGGTTTAGGTAGAAATAAATTGTGTAAACTCTATATTTATATGCTCAATAATGATTTGAATGACTAGTAGTTTTTCTTCATATAGCTTGGTATTTTGTTGTTCATGTGATTTCATTGATTATTATGATTTTCAATTGATATGGTGTGCTTTGGTTAAATCCCTTGACGTGATATGCTTTAGGATTGATAGGTAATGCTTTAGAATCGCTATCCATGAAGAAAACTATAGTGGAGAAACAATATTTGAAAATGCATGGAATTTATTTTTAATGAATAGTAGAATGTGCATAATTAATTGGTGGAAACTGAAAACCCTAATAACCCACACTCATTTTGTTTATCTTTAAATTATTTATCATTTCATTTTGTTCCGAATTTCTAAAAATCCTTAAAACATTATCTTGCTGATTACTTAATTTTTGGTATTAGTTGGTAGAGTATTTCACACTCCTCGTGGGAACGACCTGTACTTTCCATTGTCTACTAGTTAGACGATGTGCACTTGCAGTATATTATTGTAGGTTTCCGAGCCTACCAAGTTTTTGGCGCCGCTGCCGGGGAGTGGTAGCAAAATACTCACTAGTAGATATCAGCGTATATAGATTATTTTTAATTTTTGTGCATAATTTATTTTTATTTTTATTTTTCTTTTAGATTTCTTTTAGTTCTTTTTACGCAGTTTGTTTGATTTTTTATAGGTACTTTATTTTGAAGTGCGGGCGAAAAGAAAGTATGCGCTCGCAAAACATTTACAAGAGCCACTTGGAAGATCCATTAGAGGTTTGATTAGCTCATTTTGGGTATGATTTTGATGATGATAGTGTTATTCGTGAAGTCAATGCCTTATTAGACTCCACACCACTGCTAGACACTAATAAATGGAAGCCCAAACTAGAACCTCTAGCTCTTTCCCGACTAGTTCAATCATTCAAGAATGCTCTTACCTTGACCCATAAGCCATTAAGTTCTGAATTTTTTTGTCTTGATGATATTCATAATAAAACCGTTTTAGATGATAATGGGTCTAAGAGTCGTGATATTATTGCTCCATTGAGGCCTTGTTCAACGAGTCAATTTGAAAAAATATCAGTCGTGGAAGTTATTTCCGCTGACTTAGAACCAGATTTAGGGAGTACAATAACTGTTCAATTCTTTAGACAATCTTTAGTAATCATCTGCGAACCTGATTTACTTCATATTCAAGGTTCAAATTATGCTTTAAATAAGATTGAGTTCAGTTTTATCTCTCTGGGAATTAATCTTTCTTATTGTAGGTTCATGTTTTCAACTAATCAGATTAGTTGGGTTGATCCCCAACTCTTCAGGATTTATATATATAGTTCGCAGCTTACCTTGGGGTACCAACCCCACATTATTTGAGAACGTGCTACTGGAAAGTCGGGAAACAAGTACATTTCGCTTCATGGGAGTCAACCCATCAGATTTGTTCCCTGCACTCTATCTTTTATTTTTAGTTCTTTAGTTTTTGCATATGTATTTTATAATTTTCCACCTTAATTTCTATGTTGGATGACTCAATTACATTAAGTACAGTGTAATGTTTAAGTGTGGGGGAGTGGCGCTTTTGTTAGGATTTTTCTTTAAAAGAAAAAAAAAATCTATTGCATAATATCTCTGTTTTGCTCGAGGACTAGCAAAATATAAGTGTGTGGGTGTTGATAAGCATGTAAATGCTACATTTTATACCCATATTTATATTAGCTAGGATACAATATTTTAGTTGCTAATACTATTTTAGTGCTTTTGTAGAAAGTACAAGTGAATTCGATCATCCAGCGAATAAACAACAAAATGTGAGACTTAATGGTGTTTGCGAAGAAAATTGCAAAATGTGGTTGGCCTCGTATTTCCATATATTAGCAACCACAATGATAAAATGTGGTTGGTCTGGTATTTCCATATATCAGCAATCACAATGATGAAACGTGGTTGGCCTGGTATTTCCATGTATCAACAACCACAATGATGAAATGGGGTTGGCCTGGTATTTCCATGTATCAGCAACCACAATGATCAAATATGTTGGCCTGGTATTTCTATATATCAGCAGCACTTATTATGTTGGCATGGTATTTCTATATATCAGCAACACTTATTATGCTGGCCTGGTATTTCTATATATCAGCAGCACTTATTATGTTGGCCTGGTATCTCCATATATATCAGTAGCATAGAATTATGTCACAGCCGAGGTCACAATGGGCAGACAAGTTTTAATTTGCTCTTCAATTAATGCATGGTGAAGCGAGTCGACGTCAGCACACTAATGCCACCTAAGATTGGTCAAGAGTGACTTTATTATTGTTAGCATAAGAATTGAAGAATATCACCTCCATGACCACGTGCAAATGAAGTGCAAATGAAGAAAAAGGATAGATTAACATATCTTGTCCTTACATAAGTTCTCTTGATATATATATATATATATAAAGAATCTGAAGGAATGTTTGAGACCAAATGACGTCATTTGTGCAAATACAGTTAAGGTGGGCCCAACACATGCAAGAAAATATCATGCTTTTTGAATGAAATTAATTCACTTCCTTGGTGGTTTCATATACTATGGAAAGTGGAGATTCGTTGATACTTTGCAATGTTTCGTCATATTATGACACGCGACACAATATTATTGGGAGGATTGTATTTCATGACATGTGGAAGACTTCTATTGGGAGGTGATGTGGCGACGACGTGAATTCATCCGTGGGCTATATTTATGTGTTGTTTCAAAATGAAAATGGGGGCACCCGACCACAGTGCCGCAACAAAGGAAGGGTTTTGAAGTTTTGTTTTCGATTCTTCATTTTTCATTAGCTAGAGTTTAATTTTAATATGTTTATGGCTTTTGAGAAAGCCATTTCTAGCTAGTGCTATGTTAGGGTTTAGGTAGAAACCAATAAATTGTGTAAACTCTATATTAATATGCTCAATAGTGATTTGAATGACTAGTAGTTTTTCTTCATATAGCTTGGTAATTTATTGTTCATGTGATTTCATTGATTATTTATGCTTTTCAATTGATATGGCATGCTTTGGTTAAATCCCTTGACGTGATATGCTTTAGGATTGATAGGTAACGCTTTAGAATCGCTATCCATGAAGCGAAGAAAACTATAGCGGAGGAACAATATTTGAAAATGCATGGAATTTATTTTTAACGAATAGTAGAATTTGCATAATTAATTGGTGGAAACCGAAAACCCTAATAACTCACACTCATTTTATTTATCTTTAAATTATTTATCATTTCATTTTGTTCTGAATTTCTAAAAATCCTTAAAACATTATCTTTTTGATTACATAATTTTTGGTATTAGTTGGTAGAGTATTTCACACTCCTCGTGGGAACGACCTGTACTTGCCATTGTCTACTAGTTAGACGCTGTGCATTTGCAGTATATTATTGTAGTTTTCCGAGCCTACCATGCATCAGAGAGATTTTTCCGAGGATTAAGTCTAGGACCTCTGGAGATTGGTTCCAGATGATCAGAATTGTGAGATCTCCACCTCCTAGACTTAAACTTACTAGTTTTATTCTCATAGCTACTGGGAATGTGTATATTTGTGGTGTAAGAATTTGCACCATGAGAAGGAACACGATTCCAGAAAAGATTTCGAGATGAGTGACCATTGAAATCCTTTTTATGAGAGTTCTGGTTTTCTGCAGGAATGAAATCCATTGTAGATGTCGTCAGACAATTTACTCAGTCGACAGTAAAAAGAAGTAGATTTCGAAGATCAGAAATATGTTTCTTTCTAGAAAAATAATGTAGAGCACGGTGATTATTTTCCCCACAGAAGGAACATGTTCGTGGAAGAGAAGCATCTGATGGAACCGGTTTTAAGTTCATAGCCCTATTAGAAGGCTGCAAGTAATCACTACACCAAATTCCGGGATTCGTAACAGGATGAAGTCGTTACTAATTTTTAAAAATTCGTAAGAGGGCTAAGCTGTTACGAATTTTTTTTAGGCGTGCCAGTCACACGCTTGGTCACACCAGGGTGGTAACAACTTTAGAATGTGTGTGTGTCATTCACATGCGTGGCATTATGTTTCTACCCACGATGAGTTATACCAGAGGATATTTCCTCCCATGCGTGATTTTGAGGATATACCATAGTGAAATCGAGGTGGAGTTTTCATTTTTCATTTATATTTTTTTTTCTCTTCTGTTCCTGCCTCTTTTCTCTTTCTTTCAACCGATGAATCGATGAAATCATCACTGAAATCTCACAGAGATCTCTTTGATCATCGATCTATGTAAAAGTTCATCGATCACTTCTACAAGTTTTTCGATTTTAGGGTTTCTAAGTTTTTCAATCGTCTGGTTTTTCTCATCTTCACTCTCAACTGAAGATTTCAGTTCTTCAATCATCTGTTAATCATCATCATCATAAGTTTAGGGTTTCGATTTCAGTTTCATCATCATCAGTTTTAGGGTTTTATCTAATTTTTTATCTAACCATCCGATCTTTGAAGAACTGATCTTCAATCCTCTGTTAAACGAGTTTAGGGTTTCGATTTCGCAGATCTATGTAAGTTTTTATCATCTGTAAGATTTCCGTTTTTTTTTATCGATTTTGAGGTTTCAGTTTGGTTAACTAAATGTTAGGGGTTCAGTATTTCAATCGATTTTAGGGTTTATTGTTACTCGTTTTTGATTTTCAATCTCTAACTTTCTCTCTATCTGCTTTCTTGAACTGCCGCTCCGTTGATGATATTATGAGGATTTGATTTAGGGGTTTTGTTGGGGATTTACCAAATGGATATGACTTTCAGGTGAATGAAATGGTAATGTATTTGTTGAAAAACAACTGTTGATTATTTCGTTGTAACAGTGAAATTGGAAATTCGTAGTTGATTTATTAAGAACCTAATGGTGTTAGATTCTTTAGTTTAGTTTTGTTGAATCTTGTATGTGTCAAGTTTAAAGAAGAATTTTGAAGGTATTGTTTTGATAATGAATATCTTTTCTGATGTGTTAAGTTTGTTTTATCTGCTTAATGTAGTCTGGACATTGAAGATGGCAGAGATGTTGATCTCAAAGAGTGTCCCGAATCCAAGCTCCAACAACAATGCAATCTCATGATATTTTGCTAATTTATTTTTTTGTTATTGTTGAATTTCCTATATTGTGCTTGCTATGTGCAGAAAAAGATAGGGTGTTACCATCATTCGAGTTTTCTTGCTGGGAAACTACCTTAGCTGCAGGAAAACTTTTTGCAGAGACTTGCTTATATTGTTCTTGCATTCTCTTTTCCAATTTTTCTGATGCTACCGTGTTTAGTTTCAGTTAGTTTATTTCTGGAATATCTGCTTATCTGCATGTACCGTTTTAAATGCAGTGTTATTCCAGCATTTCAGTCAGCAGCCGAGCAGCTCATTAAAACCTCTGGACTCTCTGCAGTTGACTTTATTTCAAAGGCCCTTGCCAAAGCATCTGTATGCACCGACAACTTTCCCAATTTTCACTTTACGTGTCCGTATTTCATTGATCTTACTGAAACTACTGGGTTGATGCAGGGGTATACTAAAATAAAGAGTATGTCTCTTCTTAAATCCATGGAAAACAATGTTACCATATGGATTAGTTTGATCTCGGGGACTTCTAATAGTCTAATATGATCAGTTTTACCAATTGTTATTTATTTTTTTCTTATCAATTGTGTTTTTTTGCTGATAAAATCAGTGTTTTGACTAATCAGTTTGACCCATTTTTGTTCCCAGGTTTGTGTTTGGCATTTTGAGGAGATTCTCGCCCGACAATCAGGTTGAAGCTACGAAAGGTCTAAGTCTTACAGCAGATGGGAGGGGTGCAGTGTTTGACGTGCCTACTGCATATCTAGATGCATATCTTGCTGGTCAGGAAAATGCAACAAATGTGAGTATTGAAGTTCTGAAAGAATTTCCCAAGTTGCAAGAGAAGGAAGGCAACAACAATAGATTTAGAGTTGGTGGCGGTATGCTCTTGTAAGTATTTCTCATTGTGGATTTGACTTTCAGTTTATACTTAGGTATTAAGCCGGTGGGAAGTGAACTGCAGTGGCGCTGGCATCAACTTGTGTACCTGCTAAATTTCCTGGTAAGTACTTCACTTGTATACTTGATAGATTCCCTTGTATACTTACAGTTAGAGAGCATACTCTTATGCAGTTGTGTAAGAAATTCATAACTTTTCCAGTTTTTGTACGTCATCTCTTCTTGTTTTTGCTTACTTTTAACATCTAAGTTTACAGTTTTTGTGTTCGCAGGTTATTTGAATGATGCTCTTTTGATCAGAAAGGCTGGAGAACAAAGCAGTCATAAGGTTCCTTAGCAGCTGCAAGTTTTGTAAGTTTCTATATAGGAAGTTAGTAATTTTCTATGTATTCCCTTAGAAATTTGGAACTTAGTAAGTTTCTATGTATTCCCTTAGAATTTGATACTTAACCCAAAAAAATTGGTACTTGGAAGAATTTGTGTTCTTTTTTGGCATGAATTGGTTGAATGTGATATGAATTGATTTTTGAGTTGATATGAATTGATTGTTGAATGTGGATGATGGATGTCAAGAAAGGTGTATGCAGGTTAATAGAAATTCCGACTTATTTCCGGCAGAAAATGAACTGCCAGTCATATTGACTTGGTCAAAATTGGTCAGTATCTTGTTTGTCAAGTTTAGTTGCCAAAACTATAAGTCTTGATTTCTAGTCTACTTATAGCTAAGTCTCGGATTAGGATAGTAAGTGTAGTTGAGCTCTAGACTCCACGACGTTCATCTGATGAAGATGAAGAACTACTCGAGGAAACTTGTGGAACTTCATCGGTAAAAGGTATATGGAGACTTGAACTTATCTATCACTCAAAAGTCTATCTACTCTATCTCCAATTTTGAGACAAAAGTCGTATTGCTATATAGACTTCAATTATACACATTTGCTATTTCGAGCCAAGTTTATCTCGCTTATCTATTTCTCAAAATACGTGTTGGTAAGCTTTCGCTTTGGCCAAGTTCATCTTTATTCGTGACGAAAGTCATGTTGATTATTTCAATAACTTGAAAATCGCTTTGATGAAAATAGTTTGTGGATAACGACTATTTTAACATCCTCTAAGAAAGTTTCAATGATTGAAATGAGAGTTTAGAACAAGTAACCATGTTTGGATATAAACATAGTGTTTTCTCACATTTGTGTAAAAGTCCAAAACCGTGAACCTAAAGTATGCGTACCCGTACGTGTAATGGCGGTTGTTGGGATACCGGGAAAGTATGCGTACCCGTACGCATACTGACGGAAGTTTCACGTCCGTGAATTTCCGCTGGAGTTTGGAAGAGTGAATATGTATTCGCACCCGTACGCGAACTGGCGTAACCAAACTCGGTCCGGCTACTTTGGTATGCGTACCCGTTTTCATACTTAAGTAGTTTACTTTCTAAAATCGGTTTGTTCATGAACTAAAACATTTATATAATAAGGAATGCAATCTTTGCAAACTGTGGCTATAATGTTCATGAATTGATTCGAGTGAATCAAAATCGATTTTGCTTCGATTGTGTCTTGTATACTTCTATGAGATCTAAGCAATTTAACAACTCTCAAACTAGTTCATTTGAGTCATTTGAACTAGTTATGGTGAAGATGAATAAGGTTCATATGAAAGTGCTCATATGGATAACCATTGGTTAAGTATTGTTGAACCGGCTAAGTGTACACGTTTAGGTATGGTTACTCAAACCTAAATGAAGGTGCATTTCATTTGTGTATAACAAGCTAAGTTCGATCTAACGGTTGAAATATATTAGCTTGAATCTAATTAGGTTTTCATCTAACGGTGAATATTGAATGCTTTGTTACCAAGGTAACTTAGATTACAAACCCTGATTTGAAATCTATATAAAGGAGAACTCTAGCAACTGGGAAACCTAATCCCCACACCTCATGTGTGATACTAGTTTTATAAGCTAGAGTCGATTCTCCTTTAACCTTATGTTTTTCACGAAACCCTGTAGGTTAACGACTTGAAGATTTCATTGGAATTGTGAAGCCAGACCCAACTATTTTATCTGTAGTTGCGTGATCTGATCTTGTTGTTTTCTATCGTGATTGAGTGCAATCGTAAGATTGGATTGAGATTTATATCTCCGATAGGCAAGACAGAAAAGTAGTCACAAACATCTTCATCTCATCGTTTGTGATTCCACAATATCTTGTTTCGTTAATCGATTAAGATTATTGTGAGGTTATTGATAATACTAGGCTGTTCTTCGGGAATATAAGTCCCGGTTATCAATTGGTTCATGTTCACCTTGATTTTTCAAAAGACGTAACAAAAACTCGTAGGTATTTCTGTGGGAGATATATTTATCTATTCCCATAGAATTTTCTGTGTGAGACAGATTTGTTTATCAAGTCTTCGACTTTGGGTCGTAGTAACTCTTAGTTGTGGGTGAGGTCAACTAAAGGAATCAAGTGCGTAGTATCCTGCTGGGATAAAAAGACGTAAGGAACGCGACTGTACCTTGAATCAGTGTGAGATTGATTAGGGTTCAACTACATTCCAGACCGAAGTTAGCTTTGTAATAGGCTAGTGTCTATATCGGATTAGTACAGTGTGGTGTTCAAATCTGGACTAGCTCCCGGGGTTTTTCTGCATTTGCGGTTTCCTCGTTAACAAAACTTCTGGTGTCTGTGTTATTTCTTTTCCGCATTATGTTTTGTTATATAATTGAAATATCACAGGTTGTGCGTTTAATCGATTAATTGTAAATCCAACATTTGGTTGTTGATTGAAATTGATTGATCCTTGAACATTGGTCTTTGGTACCGTTCAAGTTATTTCTCTTATATTCAATCAGGCTCGGAAATTGTATTTGTTTGATTGTGGATTGAATTGAGAGATTGAGATATAACTCTTTGATATACTTTTTTATTAAGATTGAGTCCGCCTGTCCAGTAGATTCTCTTAAAAGTATATTGGAGTTAGTCCATACAGATTGCTAAGAGGAATATTGGGTGAGGTTGTTAGACCCCCACTCTTTCAATTTGTATCAGAGCAGGAAAATACGTTTAAGACCTCATAAGTCTGTGCTTTTAGCGATCTGAATATGGACAGTAGTGCTATCTCAATAAATGCACCACCAGATCCAGGGATTCCAGAATTCTCTCCCATGACTGATTTAATAAAATCTGTAGAAGAAAGTTTATCTAAACCTCCACCAGGATTAAAATCCCTTGAAGATTTTTTAGGAATTGAAAAGAAACTTGAAAGCTTATCCTATGATGTTGATCTATATCTCCAGAATGAACAAGAATCTCTTGACAGGCTAAATCAAGTTATGATGAATAATATTTATGCCGAGGTTGACATTGATTTACTAATCAGTGAGAGCAGTGCTCCTCCTCTGCTAATCCAATTAATTATAACAAAATAAACGTATTACAAGAGGAGTTTGAATCTGATCAGTCATCTGAGTATATCATTTCAATGCATGAGTCACTTCATTGCTCAGTTCCTGATGCCTCCTATCAAGATAGTAGTATTATCTTCTTTCATGAAGAAGTAAGGATGTCTTTTTTTAACGAAAGAGTTTCCCTTCGCAGTACTAAAAACTATATGCATAAATTGTCTTTCTTTTGTAGTAAAACAAGAAATCAGGAACAAAATCTTTTTTGTGGGATCTTGATGTTCTTTGAAAAACAAAAGAAAAAAACATCTGGGTGTCTTTCGATACTGGATGTTGTAAGAGCTGCTGGAAAGAAACTCTTTCTTGGTGTCATGGTGCATAAGGGTGTGTCTTTGTGAATTTCCTGGTAGAGCTTTGTTGAGTTTCTACTCCAAACTCTTTATTTTAATGTATTACCCAAACAGGTCCTAATTCGCACACATACGTTTCACACACTTTGAATCCGGTCCTATACGGGTTTGAATCTTGTTCTAGAACGTACCTGAACCGGCTCAGGTCCACTGTTTGACACAATAAAATAGGGAAGAATCTCTTCGTTTTATTTTCCCTCTCTTTCATCTCTTCTGTTCGTGTACGAAGAAGAAAACCACCAGTTCAGGAACACTCCTTCTCCTTTAATCATATTTCATCAACTTTTTGTATTTAATTTTATCCATTAAACTCGGGAGAATCTCATGTACGTTGGATCAAGAACTGTTTTCGCTTTTGTCAACATTTTGGAATTTCACCATTAACAACTGTTCACGAACCAAGTAAGTTCCTCAATTCTTCTTCTTTGAGAATTCATATTCAATAATGGCTTCTAGGAGAATTGGTCATATCAGAAGTTCAAGTGGTCAAGCTAGGGATAATTCCTTCTACGACCCTAGTATTCGTGCCAGGTTTGTTAACCATGCTGCTCGTGCTCTCTACTTGGAGTATAAGAACAAACAACCAATTTTTGAAAGGTACTATGATGAATCAGAAATTGTGGTACAAGGTTTAACTGCATCATTCACGAACCATTAGGAACTGCTCGTATTGAAATGACTGCTTATGCTAATATTCATGATCCTGACCCTGCCAATTGCATGTTCAAAATTATGGTAGGAGGTACTTCTTTTACTGTGGATAATAATATTATTGCTTACTTGTTGAATTTAACTCATATTGGTAGTGCTCGATTTCCTCCTCTTGAGAATGAAAGATTGACTCCACAGGTGATGTCAAATCATCTCTTTGATCGAGATGTTTCTCGGAGGGATGGAAAGATTAATGTTTGTAGTGCTGAGTTGTTTCTCAAATTTACTGCAAAACTTATTGTGGCCAACATGATGCGAAGCACTATTGGCAACAATTTATAGACCAGGTCTGTTGCTGAATTGATCTGTTATATTATTGAAGGTAGAGACATTGATTTCTGTGGACTTATTGTTAACCATATGATAAGTGTAAAACAGACTTCAAAGAAGACTCCTGGCTTTCCCTGACTCATCTCAAGGATTTGCAGTCACTTTAACATCACTTCTTTTGGTTCTGGGAGTGGTGGCCCAAAGGTTCTGAGTAAAGCAAGCATCAAAAAAATGAAGCGATCTTCAACCAGTACCCCAGCAAGTACTTTTGCAGCTGCAAACTCTGAACTTGTGTACCTTCAAGATGAAGTTGATTGCATGAAAGAGCAGTTGGGGTATGCTGAAGCAGAACATCCGGATCTAATCGAGAAGTTTTATGAAATTGCTAGAGATCATTATGGAAGAAGTGATTGATCTCTGCTCTGGTGTTTCTGTTATTTTGTCTGTTAAACTTCTTATGTTGATCCTGTTAAAACCGTTGTAATATATTTTATGATATTTAGCCTTGAATGATTTTATCTTTCAATTAAATTGCTAAATATGGGGATCTATAAGAAGTACAGATGGCGTGGTCAAAATTTAAGTCTATCATATGTCGGTATGAAAGTATTGATAAAAGATAGAATGAACTTTTGACAAACAAAATTTAAGCCTATTATGTCATTATGCAAATATTAATGGAAGATAGGATGAACTTTTGTTTACAAAGACAAAGTCTATTATATGTCATTGTGCAAATAGTGATGAAAAATAGAATGAATCTTTGTATATTCCGTAGTATCGATCTTCCCTGATCCATATCTTTATGTAAATATTGTGCGGCTCCGTAAGTTTTCTTATGTGAGCATTTCCGATTAAATTAATCATGGGTTCTCTTGTAGTTAATTTAGTTGAGATTTTTGGATACAAATTCATGTTTTATGTGATTTGTTAATGTCCAAAGAAATCCTTCTTTTCTTGTGAAAGTAAGGTCGCTCTTGTTGTTCTTTCGGGAATGACATTTTATGGGGGAGAGTTCTTAATTGAACTTGTTCTTAATTGCCAAATCTTTATGGGGAGTGCGGCTGTGGAATATTACAGGGGTTATCTTGTATCTTTATAAACTCCTTGATGAATGCATTTAGTTTCGGCTAGATGATTGCATCTAAAAAAGTTGATATGTGCTTTTCTTTTGGTCATGAAGTATCTCTATGGAAATTCATTAGGATCCCACTAATTTTCGTACCTTTGCTAATTTTATTGACAAAGAGGGGGAGAATTAATGTATAGTTCACAATACAAATACATGTTGTTTTCGGATCATTATGTAAGGGGGAGTGGTTTTCATGTGAGCTGAAGTATTGACTAAGGGGGAGTGATACATATCACCATAATATTGTTGTTAAATTTGTGATACAATTGAACGTTGATGTTGTATAATAATACTATGACACTGTATAACAGTGATTGAGAGCTATTGTTTTCTCATTGTTATAGCTACGGATCTTCAACAACTATGATGTTGAACTGAACATCTTTAGAATCATTGGAGTACTTGGAAGTGACGAAGATTTCGAGTAATGTTGAAGAACTAAGGAGATCAAGCATTTGGATGAGAAGCTACAAAGTTTATTTATTTTGTATTCCATATTTATTGATAGTTTTGTCACTAAAATTGACAAAGGGGGAGATTGTTAGTGCATTGCTCGGTCGAACTCGCAAGCGTTGATTTCTCAAGCTTGTTTGTCAAGTTTAGTTGCCAAAACTATAAGTCTTGATTTCTATTCTACTTATAACTAAGTCTCAGATTAGGATAGTAAGTTTAGTGGAGCTCTAGACTCCACGGCGTTAATCAAATGAAGACGAAGAACTACTCGAGGGAACTGGCGTAACCAAACTCGGTCCGGCTACTTAGGTATGCATACCCGTTTGCATACTTAAGTAGGTTACTTTCTAAAATCGGTTTGTTCATGAACTAAAATATTTATATAATAAGAAATGCAATCATTGAAAACCGTGGCTATAATGTTCATGAACTGATTCGAGTGAATCAAAATCGATTTTGCTTCGATTGTGTCTTGTGTACTTCTATGAGATCTAAGCATTTGAACAACTCTCAGACTAGTTCATTAAAGTCATTTGAACTAGTTATGGTGAAGATGAATAGGGTTGATATGAAAGTGCTCATATGGCTAACCATTGGTTAACTATTGTTGAACAGACTAAGTGTACACGTTTAGGTACGATTACTCAAACCTAAATGAAGGTGCATTTCATTTGTGTATAACAAGCTAAGTTCGATCTAACGGTTGAAAGATATTAGCTTGTATCTAATCAGGTTTTCATCTAACGGTGAATATTGAATGCTTTGTTCCCAAGGTAACTTAGATTGCAAACCCTGATTTGAAATCTATATAAAGGAGAATTCTAACAAATAGGAACCTAATCCCCACACATCCTGTGTGATACTAGTTGTATAATATAGAGTCGATTCTCCTTTAACCTTAGGTTTTTCAAGAAACCATGTAGGTTAACGACTTGAAGACTTTATTGGAATTGTGAAGCCAGACCCAACTATTTTATTTGTAGTTGCGTGATATGATCTTGCTGTTTTCTATCATGATTGAATGCAATCATAAGATTGGGTTGATATTTATATCTCCGATAGGCAAGATAGAAAAGTAGTCTTAAACATCTTCGTCTCATCATTTGTGATTCCACAATATCTTATTTCGTTAATCGATTAAGATTATTGTGTTGATTGATAATAGTACTAGTATGTTCTTCGGGAATATAAGTCCGGGTTATCTATTGGTTCTTGTTCACCTTGATTTATCAAAAGACGGAATAAAAACTCGTAGGTATTTCTTTGACAAACAGATTTATTTACTCCGATAGACTTTTCTGTGTGAGACAGATTTGTTTATCAAGTCTTCGACTTTGGGTCGTAGCAACTCTTAGTTGTGGGTGAGATCAGCTAAGCGAATCAAATGCGTTGTATCCTACTGGGATCAGAGACATAAGGAACACGACTGTACCTTGAATCAGTTTTAGATTGATTAGGATTCCACTACATTCTAGACCGAAGTTAGCTTTGCAGTAGGCTAGTATCTGTAGCGGCTTAATATAGTTTGTTGTTCAAATTTGGACTAGGTCCCGGGGGTTTTATGCATTTGCGGTTTCCTCGTTAACAAAACTTCTAGTGTCTGTATTATTTATTTTCCGCATAATATTTTCTTATATAATTGAAATATCACAGGTTGTGCGTTGAATCGATCAATTGGTAAATCCAACCTTTGGTTGTTGATTGAAATTGATTGATTCTTGAACATTGGTCTTTGGTACCGTTCAAGTTATTTCTCTTATATTCAATCGGGCTCGCAAATTGTATTTGTTTGATTGCGGATTGAATTGGGAGATTGAGATATAACTCTTTGATATACTTTTTTATTAAGATTGAGTCCGACTGTCTAGTTGATTCTCTTAAAAGTATATTGGAGTTAGTCCATACAGATTCCTAAGCGAAATATTGGGTGAGGTTGATAGACCCCTCTTTTTCAAACACGAAGGTTGTTTAGATTTGATGAGTGAGTCTTGATCAAACGTTTTTGTTAGAGCACTGCTCGGTTGAACCCACTAGCGTTGGTATGTCAAGTTAGTTGTCAATTTTAGTTGCCAAAATGCATTCTTGATTTATCATACTAAAGATAGTTTCGGACTAGATTAGGTCTAAGAAGTTGAATCGAAGCTATCCTTAAAGGATGAAGATTGAAGATTGAAGACTACAAGAAGACATCAACAAGTACTTCATCAAAAAAGGTATGTGATTGATTTCATTTGGATTCTTGTTCAATTCTACCTTTCTAATCTATCAAGATAAATGCTCACTCTATGGAACAATTCCAATGACGGTAAATGTACATTTATGTATATATACTTGAGGATATTTGATTCATGACCTTGGAGACAATAACCTTTATACTTATAAAGAATATCATGTTATAGTGAATGAGCTTATGAATCCAACGATCCAAGAATCACTCAATTCCGAGTTATAACGATTTATTAAAGTTCGTTAGTAGGAAACAATTCATGGGCTGTTTGTAACAGTTCATGGACTTGGGCCCAATTACGTGACTAAAAGCTATTTTTGGTCAAGTTGGTGATGTTTCCTTGTCTAAGCAAGATGGCTATTAATCCAAACATATTTGACTACCATATTAAAGTGTTTGTGATAACTTTTAATTCCTGCCTAAGTTAGCATGTGATTTATTCACATAAATAAATATTTGCTAATTAATTATTTATGCATAATATTTGTAACTTAGGAAAGACTCCCATATTTAGGAGAGTCTTGAAAAAGGAAAATAGCTTTTCTTAGCTTCCAAGCTATTGTTCATTATAAATAAAAGGTTCGTGAGTTTACACGTTTTTCATCCTCTTTTGGAAAATAGGTGTAATCTTTGAAGGTTGTTTCCATGTCTTCTGTTCTTCATGAAAAAGAGTGAGATAAAGTCTTTGTATTGGGGATCACAAAGCCAAGTTGAATTAAATCTTCGTGATTTATTATACAACTTGTAATCTAGGTTTTTCACCTCTTGTCTATTCTAAGATTTTCTCTTCTGATATAAAGCATTCCATAGTTCTAGTTATTCTTGTTGTAGAGTTATTAGGTTTCTCTTCCTATTTTTGAAGAGTATAATAATCCCTAATCTACAAGTTCGTTTTGATATTACTTTTACCTAGTAATTGTTTTTAATCAAAATAAACACAAGATTTCCAAAAACTTGATTCACATCTAAAGGGAAATCAAACCGGTGTTTTGTGCAAACAAAATATCGAATCGTATCAATCGCGGTGGTGTATCTTCTAAAGAGAACCTTGGGTTCTGCTAGAAGATTTATGTGAAGAATTTCTAAAGAGAATCAGTATTCTGCTAGGAGTTCTACAAGTGTTGAAGAAGGTATTACATCTAGTCCGAATAGGTAGTAGGAAATTGGTGTAACAACTTTTAATCAGTGTGTGTTTATTCTGGACTAGGTGGACTAGGTCCAGGGGTTTTTCTGCATTTGCGGTTTCCTCGTTAACAAAATTCTGGTGTCTGTGTTATTTCTTTTCCGCATTATACTTTATTTATATAATAGAAATATCACAGATTGTGCGTTAAGATCAATTAGTTCTTGTATCCGGCCTTTGGGTTGTTGAGTGATTTGATTGACACTTGAACATTGGTCTTTGGTACCGTTCAAGTTAATCCTCTTACATTCAACCGGGCTCTCAAATTCCTATTTGCTGATTGCGATTGAATCAAGAGATAGAGATATAAAACTATTCGATATACTTTTTATAGATTGAGTGTAACTATTTAGTTGATTCTCTTGAAAGTATATTGGAGTTTGTCTATTCAGATTGCCAAACGAAATATTGGGTGTGGTTGTTAGACCCCCGCTTTTTCAATGGTATCAGAGCAGGCAAGCACGCTAAGACCTCATAAGCCTGTGTTTGTAACAATCTGATTCTATGGACAGAGGTGCTATGTCTATAAACATACCACCAGTCTTCGATGGCACGAACTATTTATGGTGGAAAATTGTTATGCGCTCTTTCATTCAAGCGCGAGATTTTCAATCATGGATTTGTATCGTTAATGGCTATGATCATCCATCAGTTACAGTAGACGGTGTAACTGTTGAAAAGAATATTGGTGATTATAATGATCTTGAGATTCTTGTTGCAAAGCAAAAATCTGAAGGATTAAATGCGATCATCCACGCCATTACCCCAGATCTTCAGCACCACGTTACTACGTGTAATAAGTCTAAAGATGCTTGGGATATCTTAGAAACCGTATTCGAAGGAAATGCCGCAGAGAAAGAAGTGAGGCTTCAATACCTAGCATCTGACTGGGAAAACTTTCGCATGTCTGATGATGAAACCTTTGATAAGTTTGACCAAAGACTTTCTCAAATAGTTAACGCCTCATATTCATTAAGAAGAACTATTCCAGAGAAAGATATTATGTGCAAAATTCTCAGGTCTCTACCATCAAGATACGAGTCTAAGAAACACGCCATTGAAGAAGCAAACGATCTTTCTACACTCTCCAGAAATACTCTTGTTGGAAAGTTAAAGATCTTTGATAATGAACACGCAAGAAAAGAGGTGATTTCTCTTAAAGCTGCAAACAGTTCTGAATCCTCTAAGGATAAATCTGGTTCGCCAGATACTAAGGATGTTATTCCACGACAATTTAGAAAATTCTTGAGAGACAAGAAAAAGAGTTTTTATAAAATTGTAACATCTCCTAAGGATGATGTACAACGCTATAACTGTCGTGGTTTCGGGCACTTGTCTTCAGTATGTCCTAGCTGGAGCCGTAGACAATCGACATATGCAGCAGATTTTCCTACTTTTGATGATGGACCTGAATATTATAATCCTCAAGAGCTCATAGGCGAGGTTGCATTAGCTTCTGGAAAAATTCTTTCGGATACTGATTCTGATTCTGACGAAGAAGTGTTCCATGTTGATCCAGTTGCTAATAATCTTCTTAAAGAATGTCATCGGAAACTTTCAGAAGCTGAGAGCACCATTTCCAGTGAGAAAGTTAAATATGACATACTTTGTAGTCGAAATAAAGACTTGCAAGACCAACTTGATTCTAGTGGTGCAAGAGATTATCTCAAAGAAATACGAAAGCTTAAAGAAGAAATTGCCGAAGGTCGTGATCGGGAAATTATTCTTCAAGCAAAGCTAGATAACTTGGAGAAAATTGAGGTAAACTTGTTATTTGATTCGGAAAAAGAAGATCTCAAAGTTCAATGTGAATCATCCAAGAATGATCTAGTTATTGCGCTTGAGAAGGTCAAAAGTTTGGAAGAAGAAAACTCGAGCTTAAAAGAGAGTTAGTCTAGAAATAGCAGCTCAGATAAATTAACCTCGATATTGGGAGCATGTAGAATTCATCGTGATACACGAGGATTGGGCTATGAAGGAATAAACACTCATAGTATTTGTAAAGAGGTAAAAATTTTCAAAGCTAAAGATTCTTCTCAACCAAAACCTTCCACGGTTGAAAAAAATAAAGTATCTCTATCAACTGCTGATAACGAAAAGAGGAAATCCTGTCAAGTTCCAAAGCAAGCACATAAACATTCAGGTAACACTAAACATAACTTTTTCCATTCTACTAAACATTGTTTCTATTGTGGAAAACCAGGTCACTCGCAAAAGAATTACAGATTTCTTAAACGAAATAAAATCAGATCTTATTCTGTTAAAATGACAAGATCTGATGTTCCAAACTGGAGAAAAACTGAGTCTCATAATATCAGTTTTTTCAGCATTCACCCCAAGAAGTTCCATATTATATTGGGGAGAAAAAGAAATACGTTGCTCCAAAAGTTGCTCAGAAATGGGTACCAAAGAAGACCAATAAAACAAAGAGTACTATTAAGAAGGATCTCCCAGAAAAGAGTTCTACAAGGGATAACATCTTACAAAAGGTATGGAACAGTTATTGAAAGTTTCAAGGAAGTTGTTAAATTCCTAGATTTCATATTTGATTTTGTTTCGAATACCTGTCGTGAGCAAGATTTTGCTCACTTCAACACAACCTGATTGTGTTGAAAGTGCATCCTCACCATGAAGCCCTATTAAATGCGGTGAGGATTGCAAAACAATTGGGGCGCACATATTGTGTTGGGTAATTTCTGAATACGAGGAACAATTTATTGTTTCGAGCTGAGTCTAACTCGCTTACATATTTCTCAAAATATGTGCTGGTAAGCTTTTGCTTCAACCAAGTTCATCTTTACCTAGTGACGAAAGTCATGATATGTTTCAATCACTTTGAAAATTTCTTTGACGAGAAATGGTGTAACAACTATATAACGTCCTCTAAGAAAGTTTCAATGATTGAAATGAGAGTTTAAATTACATAACCAATGATGGACATAAGCATTGTTGTGGAAACACATTTATGTATAAGTCATATTCCTTGAACCAAAGTTTGCGAACTTTGTTGATCAAGAGAACCGGAAGAATGGTGTGAGCCAAGTCCGTGAACTCAGTCCGCGAACTGCCGAAGTTCTCAAACCCGAGAATTTCAGCTGGAGTTGACAAACTACTTGCGTGAAGCCAAGTCCGCGAACTCAGTCCGCGAACCCAGTCCGCGAACCGACGAAGTTCTCATACCCGAGAATTTCTGCTGGAGTTTGTAAACTCTGCCCGGTAACTTAAGTTCGCGAACCTAGTCTGTGAACTTGAGTTAGGTTATATCTAAAGACGATTGTTTGTGAACTTATACTTATTTAACTAAGGAATGCATTTTGAAAATCGTGGCTATAAAGTTCATGAACCGATTCAAGTGAATCAAATCGTCTTTGCTTCAATTGTGTCTTGTGTAGTTACATAAGATTTCCTTGCAATTGAACAACTCTCTAAATAGTACATTTGAGTCATCTGAACTAGTTATGGTTAAAATGAATATGGTTAGATACCACGCGTACGAGTCTTAATTACCTAACTTTATTTGTGATTGGAATTCTTAAATATAATAAGTTAGAAGCAATTATCAAAGCCATGGATGTTGGTGTTTATTGTCAAAGAATCTTTTTCATACTCTTATGGTAACCATTCTTGGTGTAAATCCTTATGGAAAAGATTATTCTTCCTTCTAAGCATATCAATTCTTGTTCATACAAGTTTGTATTTTAGAAAAGATGATTACAATATTTGATCTTCATGATTACATATTGTGTATTATTACCATGAGATAGTTCTATTGTTCAGTAACTTGATCTCATGAGAGACTTTCAATGATTGGTTCTTAGTTCGCATCTCCTTGTGGGTTTTCTAAAATCCAATATATAAATCCTTATCTCTGGAGTAAGGTCACTCTTGTTGTTCTTTCGGGAATGAGATCAAATGGGGGAGAGTTCTTTTGAACTTGTGCTTAATGGCCATATCTTGAGGGGTGTGCGGCTGTGGAATTTTAGAGGGGTTATCTTGTATCTTTAAACTCCTTGATGAATGCATTTATCTTCGGCTTTATGATTGCATCTAAATTAGTTGGTATGTATTTTTCCTTTTATCATGAAATGTCTCCCTCGGAAATTTCATTATGATCTCGTTCTTGTACTTTGCCAATTTTATTGACAAAAAGGGGGAGAATTAATATGTATTTCACACTACAAATACATATGGTTTTCGGATCATTATGTAAGGGGGATTGGTTTCCATGTGAGATGGAGTATTAACTAAGGGGGAGTGATACATATCACCGTAGTATTATTGTCAAAGTTATGATACAATGAAACTTTGATGTTGTGTAATAATACTCTGATGGATCTCAACAAGTACAAGTTGAACACACGCAGAGTTGAAGAACCAAGGAAATCAAGCTTGTCGATTTTGCTTTTAACAAGTACAAGCCATATGTAAAATGATTTTGTCACTAAAGTTGACAAAGGGAACCGCTCGGTTGAATCCACTAGCGTTGGTATGTCAAGTTAGTTGTCAATTTTAGTTGTAAAAATGCATTCTTGATTTAGCATACTAAATATAGTTTCAGACTAGATTAGGTCTAAGAAGTTGAATCGAAGCTATCCTTAAAGGATGAAAATTGAAGATTGAAGACTACAAGAAGACATCAACAAGTACTTCATCAACAAAGGTATGTGATTGATTTCATTTGGATTATTGTTCAATTCCACCTTTCTAATCTATCAAGATAAATGCTCACTCTATGGAACAATTCCAATGACGGTAAATGTACACTGATGTATATATACTTGAGGATATTTGATTCATGACCTTGGAGACAATAACCTTCATCCTTATAAAGAATCTCATGTTATAGTGAATGAGATTATGAATCCAACGAGCCAAGAATCACCAATTCCGAGTTATAACGATTTTTATTAAAGTTCGTTAGTAGGAAAAAATTCATGGGATGTTTGTAACAGTTCATGGACTTGGGCCCAATTACGTGACTAAAAGCTATTTTTGGTCAAGTTGGTGATGTTTCCTTGTCTAAGCAAGATGGCTATTAATCCAAACATATTTAATTACCATATTAAAGTGTTTGTGATAACTTTTAATTCCTGCCTAAGTTAGAATGTGATTTATTCACATAAATAAATATTTGGTAATTAATTATTTAATTATTTATTTATGCATAATATTTGTAACTTAGGAAAGACTCCCATATTTAGGAGAGTATTGAAAAAAGAAAATAGCTTTGCTTAGCTTCCAAGCTATTGTTCATTATAAATAAAGGGTTCGTGAGTTTACACGTTTTTCATCCCCTTTTGGAAAATAGGCGTAAGCTTTGCAGGTTGTTTCCATGTCTTCTATTCTTCGTGAACAAGAGTGAGATAAAGTCTTTGTATTGGGGATCACAAATCCAAGTTGAATTAAATCTTTGTGATTGATTATACAAATTGTAATCTATGTTTTTCACCTCTTGTCTATTCTAAGGTTTTCTCTTCTGATATAAAATCATTCAAGAGTTGTTGATCATAAGCCCTAGGTTTTGATAGATTTCAGTTTCCGATTGTATACCAACACTTGTTAGTCGAAATCGGAGACTAGAAAGAAAAACTTCTATTGAGGCATCTCGTAAAAATCCTTGAGAAGTTTTAAACAAGATATCTCTAGATTTATTCTAGTTATTCTTGTTGTAGAGTTATTAGGTTTCTCTTCCTATTTTTGAAGAGTATAATAATCCCTAATCTACAAGTTTGTTTTGATATTACTTTTACCTAGTAATTGTTTTTATCAAAATAAACACAAGATTTCCAAAACCTTGATTCACATCTAAAGGGAAATCAAACCGGTGTTTTGTGCAGACAAAATATCGAATCGTATCAATCGCGGTGGTGTATCTTCTAAAGAGAACCCTGGGTTCTGCTAGAAGATTTGTGTGAAGAATTTCTAAAGAGAATCGGTATTTTGCTAGGAGTTCTACAAGTGCTGAAGAAGGTATTACATCTAGTCCGAATAGGTAGTAGGAAATTGGTGTAACAGCTTTTAATCAGTGTGTGTTTATTCTGGACTAGGTCCTGGGTTTTTTTTTGCATTTGCGTTTTCCTCGTTAACAAAATTATGGTGTATGTGTTATTTCTTTTCCGCATTATATTTTATTTATATAATAGAAATATCATAGGTTGTGCGTTAAGACCAATCAGTTCTTGTATCCGGCCTTTGGGTTGTTGAGTGAATTGATTGACACTTGAACGTCGGTCTTTGGTACCGTTCAGGTTAATCCTCTTACATTCAATCGGGCTCGCAAATTCCTATTTGCTGATTGCGGATTGAATCAAGAGATAGAGATATAAAACTATTCGATATACTTTTTATAGATTGAGTCTAACTGTCTAGTTTATTCTCTTGAAAGTATATTGGAGTTTGTTTATTCAGATTGCCAAACAAAATATTGGGTGTGGTTTTTAGACCCCCGCTTTTTCAGTTTTTCTCTAATTGAATCTTCTTTAACAATATCCTCAAGAGTACTAATCTTTTCACATTGTAGAGTAGTTTCTTGAACATGTTTTTCGATATTATTAGTGAAGGACTCAATGATGCTGTAGAGTTCCCGTTCTCGACCAAGAGACTTCTCAAGCTCATCAATGAGGTGATCATGTTTTTCTTCAAGAAACTTTATCTTAGCTCCTTGAGAGTCAATAATCTCAGCAGATTCTTTTAGAGTTATGGTGAGTCCCATTTCAGCTTCAGATATAATATTAAATATGACATCAGAGGAAAAGTTATCAGAATATGATAGCAAAAAATTCTTACCTCGGGATTCGGAAGAATCGGCAAAGGAGTTATCCTTAGAGGTAAGCCCAAGACATTTAGCATAATCAAAACTTTTGGAACTCATTTCTATGTTCGCGAGTTTGAGATAAAAAACTATCCACACAAATCAGATTGCCACAAACACAGACTTATGAGGTCTTAAACGTGTTTGCCTGCTCTGACACCAATTAAAAAAGCGGGGGTATAACAACCTCACCCAGTATTTCTTTTAGGGAATCTGTATGGACAAACTCCAATATAATTCCAAGAGAATCAACTAGACGGTTAGTCTCAATCAATGGAAATATATCAAAGAGTTGTATCTCTGTTTCACAATGTAATCAGCAAATCAAACAGATAAAAATCCGCGATTCTGATTATTATGTGAAACAACTTGAACAGTACCAAATACCAATGTTCGAGTGCCAATCAATTTATATCAACAACCAAAGGTTGGATTATCTAATTGATTGAACTACGCAAAATTTGTGATATTTTAATTATATAAACAAATATAATTCGGAAAAGAAATAACATAAAAACCAGAAGTTTTATTAACGAGGAAACCGCAAATGCAGAAAAACCTCGGGACTTAAACCAGATTTGAACACCACGCTGCACTAAGCCGCTATAGACACTAGCCTACTCCAAGTTAACTTCGGATTTGAGCCCTAAAAAATCTCATACTGATCAAGGTACACTCGCGTTCCTTAGGCCTATGAATCCCAGTAGGACTCTATGCACTTAATTCCCTTAGATGATCTCACCCACAACTAAGATTTGCTACGACCCAAAGTCAAAGACTTGATAAACCAATCTGTCTCCCACAGAAATACCTATGAGTTTTGTTCCGTCTTTTGATAAATCAAGGTGAACAAGAACCAATTGATACACCGGTCTTATATTCCTGAAGAACAGCCTAGTAATATCAATCACCTCACAACAGTCTTAACCGTATGGTAGCGCAACAAGATATTGTGGAATCACAAACGATGAAATGAAGATGTTTGTGACTACTTTTTATCTTGCCTATCGGAGATTAAATCTCGAGCAAATCTTAGAGAAGATAGTACTTAATACGATAGAAAAAAGCAAGATCAGAACACACAACTACAGAGAAAATAGTTGGGTCTTGCTTCACAATCCCAATGAAGTCTTCAAGTCGTTAACCTACAGGGTTTTGGAAAAAACCTAAGGTTAAAGGAGAATCGAATCTTGTCCCAACTAGTATCACAAAAAAGGTGTGGGGATTAGGTTTCTCAGTTGTTAGAGTTCTCCATTATATAGTCTTTAAATCAGGGTATGCAATCAATGCTACCTTGGTAACAAAGCATTCAATATTCACCGTTAGATGAAAACCTGATTAGACTCAAGCTAATATCTTTCAACCGTTAGATCGAACTTAGCTTGTTATTACACACAAATGAAAAGTGACTTCATTTAGATATGAGTAACCATATCTAAACGTGTACACCTTGTTGGCTCAATAACAGTTAATCGAAGTTAGCCATATGAACACTTTCATATCAACCTTATTCATCTTAACCATAACTAGTTCAAATGACTCAAATAAACTAGTTCTGGAGTTGTTCAATTGTTTTATATTCTCATCGAAGTACACAAGACACAATTGAAGCAAAATCGATTTTGATTTACTCAAATCAATTCATGAACATTATAGCCACGGTTTGTAAAAGATTGCATTCCTTAATATATAAATGTATTAGTTCATGAACAAACTGATTTTAGAACATAACCTACTCTGGTATACAAACAGGTACGCATACTTAAGTGGCCGGACATGAACTTTACGCCAGTACGCATACGGGTATGCATACTAAGTTCCCGGACTTTCATTAACCAACCAGTACGCATACGGGTATGCATACTATGATTCCTGGATTTGGAATAACATGCAACAGTTTAGCATACAAGTACGCATATTGTGCTATATCCAATCATGGTAAATTGTTCTAAACTCCCATTTCAATCATTGAAACATTCTTAGAAGAAGACAATAGCTGTCTCACACAAACTATTAGCTTCAAAGTAATTTTCACGTGATCGAATGATCAATACGAAACCATCCGAGTCTACATCAAATGAATGTCTCACACAAATCATGTAAGATGTTACTAGGCGATTTTCACATGATCATCTTTTGACTTTCGTCAAGAATATAAGATGAACTTGGTTAAAGCTAAAGCTTACCAACACATATTTCGAGAAATATGTAAGTGAGTGAAATTCAGCTCGAAATGTCAAATGTGTATATTCGAAGTCTATATAGCTATACGACTTTTGTCTCAAATTGGAGATAGAGTAGATAGACTTTTGAGTGATAGATGATTTCAAGTCTCCACATACCTTTTGTTGATGAAGTTCCACAAGGTCCCCTTAGTAGTTCTTCGTCTTTAATCGATGAACGCCGTGAAGTCTAATGCTCAACTACACATTCTATCCTAATCCGAGACATAGCTATAAGTAGACTAGAAATCAAGACTTATAGTTTTTGAAACTAAACTTGACAAACAAGCTTGAGATAGCAACGCTTGCGAGTTTGACCTAGTAGTGCACTAACATGCACGACAATATTTTTTTTAACGAGGAAACCGCAAATGCAAAAAATCCCTGGGACCTAGTCCAGTTTTGAATACTCTCAGAATTAAGCTGCTATATACAAAATCTAATACCAACTTCGTATAATTGAGACCAAGCAGACTACCCCTAGCTACTTAGTTTCGTCAGTATCCCTGCGCTTTCGACTTCTAGAGTCACGCACGTGAATAGCAAGTCCTTTGGATAGTATTCCAAACAGCAAATGAAGAATCTGTTTGGTAACCACCCTAATCAATCTTGATAGAAGATATGTAAGTTGTTGACAAAGGCTCATCTGTTTAATCTGTTAAACTCCTATGTCTGGTTAGATAAATCTATCTTTTGGTTACCGAAATAATCAAAGTATAGATTCGCAGTAAATCAATATAAATCTTAAAGAGAAACTATAAAGTGATGCCCATATCATGCAACTAATCAATCAAGCTTATCAATGATAAACCAATTCTAGTTGGATCCCAACCGATCAAGGTTTGTGAACTAAATTCACAAGATACAAAACTAATAAGAATTTTTCTTCGTCTTCAAATCTTTTATTGCGTTCAATGACCTGCACAACAACACTTGAATCCTCTTGTGATCAATCACGTACATAACGAAGTCTGTTAACAATAGATTATCACAAGATGTCTTTAGATCCGAAGATGGTTCTAAAGATCATGTCGGTATTTTGCTCTAGTTTGAGTGAGCTTTATATCAGAAGAGAATGTTCTCAAGAATAAACAAACTAGGTGCAATCAAAGTTACAACAATCGTTAGTTAATAAAATCAATAATCGAAAAATAATAACACTGCAATTATCTAGTTTCCTACCAACGGTACTCTTAGAGCTTCTTAATCCCACAGAAGTCTTTAAACGAGCAGTCGTAAGAGATTCCGCCTAATTAGGGAACTTTCCTCTCCTAATAGACGGCTCCACCGGAAACTACAAGAAATGAAGTTTGCCTAGCTCTTAAGATAGTTTGCAAGAAATGCAAACTCAAGTATTTATAGACCAAGGCTGTATGGCAACAAGAAAATTCCAAAACCGAAATATTCTCAAGATATGCATTAAAGTACCTAAATTCGGTTTTCCTATTTCCAGTTAATGTTAACCAACATTTCCGAAAACTCTCATAGAAAAACTTCTATTATTAGTCTAGCACATCAACTAATAATATTTTCCAGAGGATATTCTTTAATTGCTGGTAATTAAAACATATATGATGAAAATCATAATTAAATGCTTTTCAATATTTCAGACCAGGGATCACCTTGAGCATCAAGGAATATCTTTGAACAATAAATGCTAAGAGTTATCTACACGTTCAAATATATCGACATCTGGAAGCTTCTCATCTTGAAAAAGCCGAAACCCTAACTCATTCACACCATGAAGAAATATGTGAACCATGGTTATTGGTTTTGTGCACGGAACCGATTAAACCATCGCTCCAAAATATATTGTGACCGGTTATAACATGATTCTACATGCTGTAATCGGTTACATCTTTCTCTATGAAGTAGCTTGTGACCGGTTACACCTTGCTTCCTGAAGTATCTTGTGATCGGTTACACCCTGCTTCCCAAAAGGTAGCTTATGACTGATTACAACTAATTTCCCAATTCATCTTGTGATCGGTTATACCTTGGTTCCCAAAGTAACTTGTGACCAGTTACAACTTGCATTCCAATATAGCTTGTGATCCGTTATACCTTGATTTCCAATGCAGCTCATGACTGATTACAACTATCTATATTATATAGGCTATGACCGGTTATACCTCAAGTATCAAAAAAGTAAAGATAGCTTCTACCATAGTCATCTTCCATTGGTCATCCAAAAGATATTCGATGAAATAACAAGACCAATCATGATTTCCCTTTCGATTATGAAAACAAGTTCATACATCTACTTCCATAGTCTCATGTAAAGATACATAGTTTTCTAGGATGAAATCACACATGTGTGATTATCGAATAATCGCACTATCTTGTAATCGAGTTTTTTACCGTGCAAGGATTTTCTTGACAAGATTTTAATGAAGCAAATAAGCAACATCGTTCACATCATTGTGAGCTTCCGGTGTTCAAGTTTTTCAAATGGTTTTTCCTAGCTACATGTTCTCAACGATAAACAAAGCCCGAAGTGTTGTACCTTTTGTTGTCCAGTTTTTGTCTCAACAGATTTTTCCGGCAAGGTTTTGGTGAACTGATATCTTACTGGCATGGTGGTCACCCAAGTGGGAGTGTTGTAAATGTTTGTCATTACACAGTTTGCCACCATTGGTTAAACATCTTATGTTTAGATCGCTATATGAGGTGTAGTTTTGTGTGACACTCGATATGCCAGCATCAACAGGTATAAAACGTGTCCCGTTATTAATCTTCTCATGTATGTGTATATACCCAATTTGGGTTCATCCGTTTGGAAGTAAGGAGAAGCTAATAAGAGTTCTCAGTATCTCTCGTGACATTTACGTTTTCATTCTATAGCTCATTAATACTTTGCATTATAGTATTTAGATAGTGTTGCATGTCACTCTAATCCTTAAAAGGACTAACTCAATAATTCACCCACGTTGAGTGGTGAGGAAACCCACCTCACCGTTCAATGCTGAACACTACCCACCCATAGTATTTCATAAATCCATAATTGGACAAAGGAGAGCGATTCCTATCTTTTCTCACAGAAATTCCCAACTTTCTGCAATCAGATATTCCGTGAGAAAAAGAAAGGAGAAAAAAAACTTATTTCCACGAAAAAAAAGTATATGAGTTTTTTTGCGTTTGATCTCCTTCTTCTCTCGATCTTTCAATTTTTATTTTGCAGTCTGAGTTACATTAAAAACGATAAATCTTACTGAGAGAAACAAAACAAGTGTATGATTTTTTGTGTGAAAATAAGAGATGTGAAGAACAAAGATGATAAGAAAGATGAATTGGTTAGTAAAGACAAACTATAGGGTTTGCTCTCCTAATCTTTAGCTTATCTTGTGTTCTTACTTGATGATTTAATTATGCTTGATCAAGTTTTATTTTGATTGAGATATTTAATCACCATTACGAATCTATGTGCAGAAGAACAACATGTCAAAAGTATATAGAAGACATAATCCCATAGGATGGTAAATTATTTTTCATAATGGTATATACTTTTATTAATCTGTGAAATTCAATTTCGATTTCAAAGCGTATTTCAATTTCCTTAAAAACGTATATTCCCGAGTATGGGAGTAATTACAACGTGTTCATAGTGTTTGAAGAAATGTTTCACTGGAAAAAAACCACTTTCTTAACAGCTGCCTTGGCATAGCCTTTTGCTTCCACTTTTTTTGTTCATGTATATTTATACGATTCTCTTTACATTAGCAGGTGAAGTGATTAATTTACTTGTTTCCTTTCATGAATATGAATTAATTGTAAAAGGGGCACCGATAGAGATCATTATTACAATATTACCCAGACAGAACACAAACATCGCACACCAGTTGCCTAATTACTAAAATCACTTATATTAGGATAATTCAAGCATATCCTTGAAGACAATAATTACACAAATTGTCAAACGAAAATTCTCTCTACATCCTTATAGTGCATCTTCTGATTTTCTATCGATTACCTTTTTTTTTGTATGACAGGTGGAAATACAGGGTTGTTCAACTAGCTGGTGAATTACACAACCTAAATAAGAGCAATCAAGATTTAATGCATCGTATCAGGTGAAGTAAAACGTGAACGACCATAAATAAGAGAGATACAATCAGGTTACACTGATGCATCTCTTGGAAAGAATGTTAAAGGAGTAAGATGGGTATAGTTTGTAACACATTTAGGTAATTTATCCATTTGATGATGATGAAACTAAGGATACTATAGAAAGGATAAGAAGTTAAAAAGTTGAGAACAAAAGAAAAATGGTATGTGTAAATATAGTTGATGTTTAAATTGTTGTTTTGGTAGAGCTTGATAAAAGTTTAGAGAAAAGATGGATGGATTAAATTCGGGAGGGGAGGGAGTGAGAGAGTAAGAGAAGTGATTTTTTAAGACTTGATTAGATTCTTGCAATAACAGATAGTAGTAATACAAGTGAAGAGGAATAACCTTTATTTATAGTATCCCAATTAGTAAGAGTCCATATGCATATTGGGAAGATGATATAGAGTTGTATGGAAATTTCTGAGATCTGGAAGTTGCAAAGGTTTACGTACGCAATTCAAGTAGCATGTAAAATGCTGATGAGCATTATGATTTGGATAGGCGGAGCGAACCATGACTATTCTCAATGAAATACCTAATTTAGGTAAATGATTTAATGCCACCAAATTCATCTCATATCTCCTGAACTCTCTACACAAACCTGCTTTCTGGTGCATTTGCATTACCTAACTTTACCTTAAAAAGTACAATTGCCGGACCCATCTTATTCGATATTAACATATAGAAGTTCAGGGAAGGTAGGGTAATAAAAAATAAAATGTTGCTCAGATCCTTAGTTTGTGTGTGATCAATCTCTAATCTAGTACGGGAAGAATCTACCTTCTAAACTAGACAACATGTAGACCGAGAATATCGTTACATGACAGGATATCCTCTGAGATTTTAATTAATGGATAAATTACTTGTCGCACTCCATGAAAGGGTGTTTGTAAATAGGCATGAATAAATGACCAGTTTACCTGCTTCTATTGTTCACTGAACCGAGCTCTTTTCCACCGGTTAACAACCATGTATTTATGAGTCTGTGATGAGAATTAAAACATGTCTTGAAGTTACATCCTTTGAGATATGCAATGAAGCTTTAATACATTGTGACACCAAATTAAAACCTCATTGAACCCGGTGCATTTTCACGAGCTACATACTGATTTTAACTGTTGTTTTGTTTGGTGGAAAATTATAACTGTTATGAGAAGTTAAAATATGTCCAGTGTGTAGGACATGTTGAAAAGACGAGGGTACCCAAATACATCACAATCTTTTAAATATAAACCTATAAGTCTGATACCAAGTGTGATCGTCTATGAACTAAGTCGAGACAATATAACAACTTGATATTCACTTGATAATAATTGTGGTCCGAAACCGATTTACTATAGGATCAACATCAGGTGATTAAGATTAACTTACAAGTGTAATTTACTTTATTATAATAAGAATGCGGAAGTAAAGTAAATGACAAAACAAGATTTTGTTAACGAGGAAGCCACAATTGCAGAAAACCCCCGGGACCTAGTCCAGTTTTGAATACACTCAGAATTAAGCAGCTATACAAAACCGAAATATTCTCAAGATATTCATTAAAGTACCTAATTTCGTTTT
>NC_039368.1:96005484-96007065 GCF_003573695.1 Papaver somniferum | reverse complement strand
CCTGTTTCCAATTAAATGCCAAACAGTATTTCCGAAATCTCTCTTAGAAAACTTCTATTATTAGTTTAGCATATTAACCAATAAACCTTTCTAGAGGTTATGCTTTAATTGTTGGTAATTAAAACATATATATTTGGAAATCATAATTAAATGCTTTTCAATATTTCAGTTTGGGATCACCTTGAGCATCAAAGAATATCTTTGAACAATAAATGATAAGAGTTATGTACATGTTCAAATAATGTCGACATCTTGAAGTTTCTCATCTTAGCAAACCCTAATTCATAATTCACACATAACATGAAGAAATGTGTGAACTTTCGAAACTCGGTTTTGCTCTTGGGACCGGTTATACCGTGACTCACAATATAAGTTGTGATCGGTTATTCCATGCTCCCCAAGATAGGTTGTGACTGGTTACACCATGCTTCCCAATTAATATATCTTGTGATCGGATACACCTTACTTCCCAAAGCAGCTTGTGATTGGTTACATCTTGCTTCCCAATGTAGCTTGTGACCGGTTACACCTTACTTCCCAACGTAGCTTGGGACTGATTACACCTTGCTTTTCAAATTAGCTTGTGACTAGTTACACCTTGCTACACACTATAGGCTACGACCGGTTATACCTTAATTCTCAACATAAGTCAAGGTAGGTTCTACCTTGTCATCTTGTATTGGTCATGCAAATATATTCAATAAAGAACCGGACCAACACACTCGTGATTTCCCTTTCGATTATGAAACAAGTTCATACATAAACTTCCTTAAACAAATGTAATAATACATATTTTTCTAGGATGAAATCATACATATATCCTACACATAATCAAGTAACTAAATACATAGATTATGTTGATGTCGTATTTAGTAAGTTCAAAAGATAAGCGTTATACTTCGTAATATAATTCTTTGATACTTTGATCATAATGCTATGACCAAGTATAATCACTAGAATATTATATATACCGCTTCACATGTTATGTTTTCAATATAATACGACTTGAAAGATATGTTAGGAATGGAAACAAGTCAAGTCAGTATTATTAACCTCAACTGGAAGGATGATGTCTTTGTTGCAGTCGTTACTTCTTCACATTCTTCAGGTATTCAGAGTAATACTTGTACGTCTCAATATTCCTAGACTTTCTAGTCTAACCTAAACGAAGTTGACTCTAGTAATTAATCAAGCGACTCTAGATGAGTTTTGATACTAAAATATGACAACCAAACTTGACATACCAACGCTTGGTGAGTTCAACCGAACTATGCTCTAGCACATGTCATTGAGTTAAAAGGACTAACTCAATAACATCCCCATTGAATGGTGAGAAAACCCACCTCATCATTCAACAGTGAGTACTTCCCACCCTCAATATTTCTTAAATCCATGAATGGTGAAAGGAGAGCGACTCCTATATTTTCTCATAGATTTTGCCCACTTTTTATAAGAAGATATTTCATGAGAAAAAGAAAGGAAAAAAAAGAAATTATTCCTGCAAACCAAACCTGAAACCAGTCATTTAATGGTTGATACGGAAAGAAAAAAAAACTTATTTTTGCGAAGAATAAAAATTCT
>NC_039368.1:95923135-96004865 GCF_003573695.1 Papaver somniferum | reverse complement strand
TTCTTTTGGTTCAGATATTCAATCACCATTAAGAACCTATGTATAGAATAATAATGCATGTCGTAACCACGACAAATTAATCAAGATATTTTCCAATAATTAACTGGTAATATAACAGTAGTAAGGATCGTTCCCACAGATAGCTGTGTAATTGATATGTAATTTAATTCAACAAAATAATAAAAGACAACGAGGATTGTTTGATTAAAGTAAAATAAAAAGACTAACAAATAAAAGAAGAAGATGATCAAGGAATCCTTCGCCGTTACCAAGCGATAACTGGATTAGTATACTTATCTATCTTCGTTAGAACCATTCATCACCAACCGTAGAATAGCAGCTAGCTCAGTGCTATCCCCAAAACTCCTTATACCACGGATACGGAAGCTCTCCAATATGAGATTCTATCCAACCTAACCACCAAGTAGTAGCTCACTCCAGGTGTAATCCAATCGAACGCTTTAGGATTTGTGAATTAGGTTAATCCCAGTAGTTAAACTCTTAGCTCAAGGTCCACTTGCTGGTGTTATCTTCACTCGCAATTGCTCTACAGAATCCCTCTGCAAGGTCTCGCGATTTCTACTTGTGTACGAATTATTCGACGATTACTTATCTCCTAACTCAATACTAGCAATAAAACAATCAATAAACTAATCTAGTATGCATCCCAAATCAATCTAAGAATCACTCATAAACATTAGATGTAGTGAAAACAAACGATAAGATGATTAAAATTCATAACAAACTTGTATAATAATAAAGCTTCACGTTAGAACATTGAATTCATCTTTAACCAATAAAAGTTTAGCCTCTCATATTTACACCGTTTCCCGGTTTCCCCCAAAAGAGGTAAACCTTAAAATATGAATGAAGAACAAAAGTGTATTATGGGATGTAGATATATGTGATTTATGTTAAGACGTCTTCTTTTATATGTCTCCAAATTGTGGAAGTGCCCTTGTATCGAACCCCGTGTTAACTGGTTGCCAAAAACCACCAAACTTCCAAAAGCATTTCAGCTTGCCGAAACTGACAACCTAATCTTCTCGCTCCACTGTCAGTTCTACGGAACTAACAGTACATCCTTCAGATTTTCCCTCGGACACATGATACTCCGTGAAAAATAATAGTTACGGGATTTTTGGTTTTCTGATCATTCCCTCGGACACACAATACTCCGTGAGAATTTTGTTCTTCTGGATTTGCTCCAGCACAGCCATGCTTTTCGCGGACAGTTCCTTCGTCGAGAAAATCTCAACTTCCTGACTTTCTTTACTTGCTCAGTCCCGTCTTCTTCTCTTAAACTCAAGCATCCGTTCCATCCCTGGAAACCCAAACTCTTCTCCATCACAGACCATCTTGGCAGCATCCCAAACTCGAGCTAAATCACTACTTGCTCTCAACTGCCATTCCCTTCTTAACCATGCCCGAGTTTATTCTCCAACATCACAACAAACTGCCATCTAACCACAGTTCCAAGACTTCCCTGTCATCACCATTTACTGCCATTAATCACAGCAGAAACCATGGAAACTCAAGCTCTCTCTGTTTTATCGGGCTTACAGCTTCCTAACTCATCTCTATCTCCGATAACAGCAACACTCAGTTAACACTTGTCATCACTGCCAACTTCCAAAGCTCCATAAATCCCAACCATGAAACTGGCAACATCTCCTTCTTCCTTGCTCGACAACCCACAACACAAACCCACTCTCTCCAGTAACAGCTAAACCCGACAGCAAATAACTCATCTTCATCTCTCGGAATTGCTGCCATCAGTTCACAACAAACCTCGAGTCCTTCTCAGCTTTTTAAAATATCCGCAAACACTCACCATTCCCTGGTAACAATCTTCCTATTTCTCCCTTCTGAATCTCGGTAATGAACAGTCCCTTTCTTTCCAGTCGCAGCAACCCAACAGTCTCCTCCGTTTCTACCAGAGTCAGTTCATCATCATCACAGCCTCAGAACTTTGCCTGATCTCTCTGTCCGATGAAGAAGATGAAATGCTCGTTCAGATTCTCCCATGAGTCTTGGCTGCCCCGAGTAGAATACTCGTACGCCTTTAACAGTTCTGTGCAGTCGACACCATTTGCAGCTTTAACTTGCTTCAATCGCTCGTAATTTCCTCATACGATGTCGGAATAACTCCATTCTTTCGCCGTTGGCTTCGTCTTTTCGTTCTCTTCGAGATGATATCAAGAACTCTTAGATTCGAATGAGTTACACTTGGTATTTGGTCCTTCTCCACTTGTAGCTAACTTATTTTATTGCACAATTACATGCAAATTCACTTCTTTTGGACGATTCACCTAGCAAAACATAAATAATAGAAAACAAGAGTAATATACAATAATTCGCTAGAATATATAGCAATTACTAGCATGTATTCGACAATAAATATATGCAAAATATGCACTTAACAAATTCCCCCACACTTGGATTTTGCTAGTCCTCGAGCAAACTATCTAAAATACAACAACTCCATATCGTCGAGAAAACGGATGCACCTAGATAACGCAACATGTCTTTAAACCCCTAGGTGTCCCTAGTGGACGAGTTATAGTCTCGTGAGGGCTTACAAGAGGTATACTCACTAAACCTACTTTTCCAACTTACTAGTTCTCCCAAATGATAGCATCCAACGCGCTAAGAAGACATAGAGATTCTGCACACTAGTCATAAAAAGTTAGAAATATATATGAACACAATCTCATCCTTAAAAGTTGAGAGAGAAATAACCATCCCTTACCGAAAGAATCCAGGTTTGAGAGTGATCGAAAGTCTCGACACTCTGCCTCACTAGAAAGGGTTTTATGAAGTTGCTCTCAATAATAAACAATTTTTTATGGGTCACACATGTGTCCAGGTAGGAATGAAGAGAGATTCTTGTGACACGTTGAATAGTAGGAAGGGAAAAACCCTCCAAATTGCTTTGGAAACCCACATCTTTTATCATTTGAAAACCTTTTTTTTTCTGACGATCTCTAAGAAAGGAAATCAACCACTTAACGAAGGTGGGAAAATGCTTACTTACCTCGTTATCCGTTCGAAGTGCAGTTAGCACCACTCTCACGGCATCCATAGAAGCGTCTTCCATCGGCTCGTCTTCTTCATCTTCTTGGTCTTGGTATTCGGCTTCAACTGTTGATGTTAGACTCTTGAACTTCGTAGAACTCTGACAATTTGTAACTCTTTCTCTACAATTTCCTTGTTGCTTGAAACTTCCTTATAAATTTTTCTTCCTCGTGACCTTATTGAACAATAACAACCTAAATGCAAATCTTTTTGTATTTTCTCTTTTTTTTTTCTTTTCTTTTTGTATTTTATATTTTTTTTCTTTTTAAACAAAAAGATTGCAACTACAAAAATTATAAAGAAATTAAAATAACATGGCCATGAAAGAAGTATTTTACCACTTTGATCTTCACAACTTGTATTGTCTTTGTATCATAAACTTCAATAACTTTCATCTTTTGATTTTCTTCGCTCTTGTAAATAAGTCTTCATACTTAGATATAGAATTGCGCTCCTTATATGTAAGCTTTCAACATGTATATATAAAATGTACTCATTGTATGTTGCTTTACTTGGATATGAAATTTGATCTTCCTTGTATTGTTTCTTGTAAACCTCAAACGTCTTCAACTTTCCTTGTAGATTTTGATGTCGCTCCGCCTTGTTGATGATGATGATGTTTCTATGGACCTGTTGGTTTAGAGAGTGATAAAGCGGATGGTGCTAACCGCGAACATGATTACAAGTGGTATGTAAGTTAGCAATTCGATGTCACCATCATGATTGATAAAATAACATTCAAGAGATCAAAGTAGTTCTTCTATTGGTGGTAGGTTGGATATCTAACCATTCTACCCGGAGTTTACATACGGTGACACACACTCTAAAAGCAAATATTTAGACACGTACAAATAATTGAAGGTCGGTGCCTCACATGATGTGACAATAGGTAGTCTCCACTATAGGGGATCATAATTCTAATACCGAATTTAGTATGCACCTCATTTGCCACTGGCATGGTTAAATCCAACTTTTACTCTCAAACATGCAAGAAACCCCTTCACGTTCTCTGGCATCTTTAAGTTCAGTCACTCTTGTGAGAATTTCGATGTAATCTTAGCGACATTTATACTATGTGACTCTAAACTAACTACAAGTTGGAGTTTTTATGCAAATATGTACAAAAAAAAAAGTGAAAAATCTATATGCAAAATACTCCGCCACACTTAAACTTCATATTGTCCTCAATGTGTAAAAATGAAAAAACTGAATTCTGATGTAGCAGCAGATAAAACGCAAAATCGGTGCAAATTGGAAAGGAATTTGGAAAAACTCCATTTTACAAAAGTTGTTCATCTACGTGTTTTCTACACAGTGTCAAAAGTTCACAGTGTTTCGATAAACAATATGACAGTTATGATCTCTGGAATGAAATACGTGCAGTCTGAATTTTTTTGACGAAAAGGTATTCGTCATAATTTTCTTCTAAAATAGATTCCGGACTCAATGAAATTAAACATGGGTATGAAAATATGATATGAAAACAATAAAAACAACAATAAATAAATAAAAGGGTTTAAGATACAAAACCTATGGGTTGCTTCCCATTTAGCGCTTAGTTTAACGTCCTCAGCCTGACCCGTTGATTATCGACCGTAAACCAACAATCTAAAAATCTGGTATTCTGCCCAGAAAACAATCTGCAATTCTAGTAACAACTTCACACAATGGTTATCATAACATACGAATAATGAAATTCTTATAGCTTGAAAATTTCCCCCACACTTAGTCCTTTCTACACTTGGAAGTGGATAGAGAACATAAAATAGGGGAATTTCTATCGGTTCCTCTCGGTGAACCTGCACAATAATAGAATCAAACACATCAAGTGGTAGATACTTAGAAGCAAAATAATCCGTTAAAACTTTGGAAGCACACAACTCCAATCCTAAGTGATCTGGATCAAAAGATTCAGAAATATGCAAAGGATTAGACAAACCTTCCACAATCTCTCGTAGTACAGGATCCTCATCATTCTTAAAGAATTGCAATGAATTATTTACCTCATTTGTATCGTGGTCCTCTATCAAACTATTTATCCATTCTTCGTTTGCTTCAACCGTAATCTCAGCATCAACATAATCCTTGGCTAGCTCAATTGGGTCTTCCACAACTTCAATGAAATTGGTTTCATTCTCAATCTCTATTTCTTCAACAACCTCGTCATCAGAATCGGAATCATCTCCTAAAAAGTCTAGTTTGTTGGTGCAAATCCTAAAATCATTGTTTTAGTACGTTACACCATTTATAACAACAGTTATGTCATATCCATTCTCCTACTTTTGAATAGGCGAGTGACCGTTATAATGATCCGGAGTTGGAATAAATTTACCATTATTGCAAGGACTTTCCAAAGGTTGCTCATCTTCAATATACTCATGAATCGTATATCCATTATTGATCATGGGAACATCAGAACTGATTTGGCTTTGAGGCCAAACTTCTTCCTTAGTTATTTCCTTATTCATTTGATCAATGTCTCTTCTTAGGTTGTCAATAACCTATTGAAGTTCTTGAAGTGTATCTTCAGTCTTTGTGTTGTGCTCATCCAACTGTTGGTTTTCCCGGCCCAAACTATTCATAAATTGGTGCATTAGATCTTCGAGAATATAAGAACTATCTTCAGGAGCATAACTTTCCATAGTCTGGTCACATTCATTCATCATTTGAATGTGCTGGTCCAACTTTTGATTTTCCCGATCCATATTATCCATAAATCGGTGCATTACATCTGTAAGACTAGAAGAATCGTGATTTTGAAGCATAACTATCCCCCCATCCTTGTGGTTGTTCACTTACATACCCGTCATAAGGTTGTTGATATGTATGAGAATAACCATAGGCTTCCGTAGGATATTGATCATCGCCAAAAGACTGGTTTTGATTATACTCAAGGAATGGTAGGTAGTTGTCATAATATTGAGATTGAATACCATATTGATTACCACTGTTGTATGTGTAATCTTGTGCTCCGTATATGTTATTTCCGTTAGGAAACATGACGACTCACAAGAACTAGAAAATCAAAACAAAAATAAATACAAGATAAAAAAATAACAAATCAATTAGCAGCTGCTCCCCGGCAGCGGCGCCAAAATTTGATGCATGTCGTAACCACAACAAGTTCATCAAGATATTTCTCACTAATTAACTGGTAATATAGCAGTAGTAAGGATCGTTCCCACAAAGAGCTGTGTAATTGATATGTTATTTGATTCAGCAAAATAATAAAAGACAACGGGTATTGTTTGATTAAAGTAAAATAAAAAGACAAACAAATAACAGAAAGAGATGATCAAGGAATCCTTCGCCGTTACCAAGCGATAACTGGATTAGTATACTTATCTATCTTTGTTAGAATCATTCGTCACCAACCATAGAATAGCAGCTAGCTTAGTGTTATCCCCGAAACTCCTTATACCATGGATACAGAAGCTCTCCAATATCAGATTATATCCAACCGAACCACCAAGTAGTAGCTCACTCCAGGTGTAATCCAATCGAACGCTTTAGGCTTTGTGAATTAGGTTGATCCTAGTAGTTAAACTCTTAGCTAAAGGTCCACTTGCTGGTGTTATCTTCACTCGCAATTGCTCCATAAAATCCCTCTGCAAGTTCTCGCGATTTTTACTTGTGTATGAATTATTCGACGATTACTTATCTCCTAACTCTAGCAATAGAACAATCAATAAACTAATCTAGTATGCATCCCAAATCAATCTAAGAATCACTCATAAACATTAGATGTAATGAAAACAAACGATAAGATGATTAAAACTCATAACAAACTTGTATAATAACAAAGCTTCACGCTAGAACATTGAATTAATCCTTTAACCAATAAAAGTTTAGCCTCTCATATTTACACCGTTTCCCGGTTTCCCCCAAAAGGGGTAAACCCTAAAATATGAATGAAGAACAAGTGTATTATGGGATGTAGAGATATGTGATTTAGATTAAGACGTCTTCTTTTATATGTCTCCAAATTGTGGAAGTGCCCGTGTATCGAACCCCGTGTTAACTGGTTGCCAAAAATCACCAAACTTGCAAAAGCAGTCCACAGCCAAGGCTGGTCGTGTAAAGAAATACACACAGCTTGAATGGGCCGCGAGTTACTGTAGAATCCAGTCCATTTCCTAGTTCAGTGTCTCGTCAGCTTGCCGAAACTGACAACCTAATCTTCTCGCTCCACTTTCAGTTCTACGGAACTGACAGTACAGCCTTCAGATTTTCCTTCGGACATATGATACTCCGTGAAAAATACTCCATCAGACACACAATACTCCGTGAGAATTTTGTTCTTCTGGATTTGCTCCAGCACAGCCATGCTTTTCGCGGACAGTTTCCTCGTCGAGAAAATCTCAACTTCCTGACTTTCTTTACTTGCTCAGTCCCGTCTTCTTCTCTTAAACTCAAGCATCCGTTCCATATTTTCCCTGGAAACCCAAACTCTTCTCCATCACAGACCATGTTGGCATCATCCCAAACTCGAGCTAAATCACTACTTGCTCTCAACTGCCATTCCCTTCTTAACCATGCCCGAGTTTATTCTCCAACATCACAGCAAACTGCCATCTAACCACAGTTCCAAGACTTCCCTGCCATCACCATTTACTGCCATTAATCACAGCAGCATTAATTTCCTGTATTTGTCGTCAACTCCAACAGAAACTATGGAAACTCAAGCTCTTTCTGTTTTATCGGGATTACAGCTTCCTAACCCATCTCTATCTCCGATAACAGCAACACTCAGTTAACTCTCGTCGTCACTGCCAACTGCCAAAGCTCCATAAATCCCAACCATGAAACTGGCAGCATCTCCTTCTTCCTTGCTCGACAACCAACAGCACAGACCCACTCTCTCCAGTAACAGCTAAACCCGACAGCAAATAACTCATCTTCATCTCTCGGCATTGCTGCCATCAATTCACAGCAAACCTCGAGTCCTTCTCAGCCTTTTAAAATCTCCGCAAACACTCACCATTCCCTGATAACAATCTTCATATTTCTCCCTTCTGAATCTCGGTAAAGAACAGTACCTTTCTTTCCAGTCGCAGCAACCAAACAGTCTCCTCCGTTGCTACCAGAGTCGGTTCATCATCATCACAGCCTCGGAACTTTGCCTGATCTCTCTGTCCGATGAAGAAGATGAAATGCCCGTTCAGATTCTCTCATGAGTCTTGGCTGCCCCGAGTAGAATACTCGTCTGCCTTTAACAGTTCTGTGCAGTCGACACCTTTTGCAGCTTTAACTCGCTTCAATCGCTCGTAATTTCCTCATACGATGTCGGAATAATTCCATTCTTTCACCATTGGCTTCGTCTTTTCGTTCTATTCAAATGATATCAAGAACTCTTGGATTTAAACGAGTTCCACTTGGTCTTTGGTCCTTCTCCACTTGTACCTAACTTTTTTTATTGCACAATTACGTGCAAATTCGCTTCTTTTGGACGATTCACCTAGCAAAACATAAAGAAAAGAAAATAAAAGTAATATACAATAATTCACAAAAATGTATAGCAATTACTAGCATGGATTCGACACTAAGTATATACAAAATATGCACTTAACAAACAACAACATATCAAAAGTATATAGAAGACATAATCCCATAGTAACTTCTTTTGGTGGTACATTGTTTTCCACAATGGTGTATGCTGTTACTAATCTGTTGACTTCAATTTCAATTTCAATGCATATTTTAATTTCCTTAAAAGTGTTTGTTATTGAGTATGTAAGAGTAATCACAGCGCGTTGATAGTGTTTGAAGAAATGTTTCACCGAAAAAACCACTTTCTTAACAGCTGCCTTGGCATAGCCTTTTGCTTCCACTTTTTTTTTGTGCATGTATGTTTATATATTTCTCTTTACATTAGCACATGAAGTGATTACTTTTACTTGCTTTTCTTCGTGAATATGAATTTGTTATAAGAAAGTTTTTTTTTTTTTTTTTGATAAGTCAAAAATTGTATTATTGAATAACTATATGTACAAAAATCTTACAACCCGAAGCTTATAAACTATTTGAATATAAAATAAGACAAATTTGGAAATTCAACAGAAATAAGAAAAAAAGTCATTCATTCATAATCCAGGCCCTCCCTCGCTCCAACTGAACATCCTCTCTTAGAAGTATGATCAAATCGAATACATCCTAGTTTTCTCAGATATCCAGCAAGTGAGGTCTAATAAGAACATAGACAGAAATACAAACATAGCACACTAGTTGTCCAATTACTGAAATCGTTTATATTAGTACAATTCAAGCATATCCTTGAAGACAATAATTTCGCAAACTGTCAGACGGAAACTTTTTGTTTATCCTTATAACGCATCTTAAGATTTCATGTCGATTACCTTTTTTTGTATGGAAGGTGAGAATATAGGGTTGTTTAACCAGCAAGGTGAAGACTACACCATTTTTCTAGATTCACAGCAGAACTGGCGCGTCATGAATCAAGGTTGTAACGACTTTTACCTATTGCGAAAATGCGTATTACAAAGTTTTTGTAACGACAATGGGGTCATTAAGAATTTTGGGTTGTAACGGCATTTGTAACAGAGCATAGCTGTTACTACGTGTCAGGTCGCAATAGAGCCCAGCTGGTACGATTTTTTTTTGCAACATGAGGGTCGTAACATGTAAAAGTCGTTACTACCATTTCTGTAACAAGCCAAAGGCGTCACTACGTGTTTAGTTGAAACAGTCTTAAGCCGTTACGATTTTTTTTAGAACGACAAAAAATTTACTGCCAGTCAACATTGACTAATTTTGACCAATTTTGGCCAGATCAATATTGACTGGCAGTTTATTTTCTGCCGGAAATACGCCGAAATTCGAAGATAATTATCTACAAAAAATTTTCATTCAATCCAACCAATTTATATCACACTTTCAACAACAAAACCTTTTTTTATATTTTTCAACAACAACAACTTAAGAGAATTCCTAAGTTTTGAGGGAATACAAATCTGCTTAGAAACACAAGAAAATTCCTAAGTTATATGTGTCTTAAAGTTCATACAGTATCTGTTTCTAACTTAAAGAGCATATAAGATAAAACTAAAAAACGCAAAGCTCACATAATAGTCCTTGCCTTCTCTTACACAATGTTTCTCTCTCAAATCTGCAACACTTCGCCTCACCTGCTCCAACGATACTCAATGAAATAATCAGAAGCAGAAATGGCATTATTAAGGATTCTTTCTTATCACCGATATAGTTAAGAGTTTAAGGAAAACATGATTCAATACAAAATAAAGCTTTAACTGACATCTCAGTTACATATGTTTGAGTAAACATAAGATACAGATCCTTAACTATTAAATTAACACATGACATGGACAACAAAACTAACCAGTCATTGTGTGGACAGTGGTCATGAGACCCTCAACAACGCCAAATTTGTCATTGTACAATAGATAAAAAAAATCATAACCAAACTAATAAGGTTTAATGCATCGCGGCGAGTGAAGTAAAACGGGAACGACGATAAATAAGATAGATACGATCGGGTTACACTGATGCATCTCTTGGAAAGAATGTTAAATGAGTAAGATGAGTATAGTTTATAGCATATTTAGGTAATATATCCATTTAATGGTAATGAAAATAAGAATACTATAGAAAGGACAAAAATCTAAAACAGTTGAGAACAAAAAAATATGGTATGTATATATATAGCTAGTTGATGTTTGAATTATTGTTTGGGTAGATATAAATTGGGGAGGAAAGGAGTGAGAGAGTCAAAGAAGTGCATTTTTCAAGACTTGATTAGATTCTTGCAACAATAGATAATAGTAGTACAAGTGAGAGGAATAACTTAAATTTATAGCATCCCAATTAGTAAGAGTCCATATGCATATTGTGAAGTTGACATGAAGTTGTGTGGAATTTTTGGGATCGGGAAGTTGCAAAAGTTTTACGTAATTTAACTGGCATATAAAACGATGATTAGAATTTTGATTTGGTTGGGTAGCGTAAATCATGGTTATTCCCAATGAAATATTATACTTCAGCTCACATCTCCTGAACTCGCTACACAAACTTTCTTTCTGGTGTATTTGCATTGCCTAACCTTCCCTTAAAAAGCATAATTTCCGGACCCATCTTATTCCATATTGGCATATGGAAATTCATGGAAGGTAAGATAATAAAATATAAAATATTGTTCGGATCCTGGTTTTGCGGATGAGTATCAATCTCTTATATGGTACATGAAGAATCTACCTTCTAAACTAGCTAACATATACACCGGGAAAATCGTTATATGACTGGATATCCTCTGAGATTTAAAATAATGGATAAATTATTTTCACAGTACATGAAAGGGTATTTGTAAATAGGCCTGAATGAATGACCAGTTTACTTGCTCCTATTGTTCACTTAACCGAGCTCTTTTCCACCGGTTAACCATGTGTTCCTGAGTTCATTATGAAAATTGATACATAACTTGAAGTTACATTCATTTAGAGATGCAATAAAAGTTTAATAATGTTAGAGCACTGGTCGGTCGTACTCGCAAGCGTTGTTATCTCAAGCTTGTTTGTCAAGTTTAGTTGTCAAAACTGTAAGTCTTGATTTCTAGTTTACTAATAGCTAAGTCTTGGACTAGGATAGAAAGTGTAGTTGAGCTTTAGAATCCACGGTGTTCATTGATAGACACATTTTTGTGTCTGATATAATCTCAATTGTATATATTAGTAGTGCTCGATTTTGTATTTATGTTTTTGGAAAAATAAGATTTTGCGGCGAAATTGGCTCGAAAAGTGTTTTTCGCGTTCATGGGAGGACATTTGCTATTCGGACCCTCACTTTGGATAAGGGGTAACCTAATTACTAAGGGGCATCCCATTTCCAGGCATCTGCTAATCGCACCCCTACTCTAGATAAGGGGAAACCATCTTCAACATTCAAAAATCAGTTTTGGCGGGAAAAAAGTGTAGTTAAAGAGCAGTTTTGGCAATCGTGATTTGGAGGAGTTTGAGGTCGATTAAACCTCTCATTTTCATAGGATAGACTCCTTATGGGTCTAGGAATCTGATATGGGTGTTTAAATCGATTAGATTGGGCTCAAACGACGGATTTTTTTCACAACAAGAAAATATGGAAAGTCATGTGTGTGACCTGTTTTAGGGAATTTTAGAGTGATTAAAACGCTGTAAACCTTCCCAAAGATTTGTATCTATCTAAGGAAGAGTTTAGAATAAAAAGGAAAGCTCAGAAACGCGTAGAAATCCTAAAACAAGAAATTTTCGCAACTTGACCGTGAAAAGAAAGAAAGAGATTTTGGAAGATTTGGGAGAGATTTAATCGGTATTTTTGATATAAATAGATGTCTTGGGTCATATAGAAGAGGTGTCGAGAGTTTGGGAACCTAAGGAGAGCCAGAGAAGAAGAAATCAGAGCTTTACCAAACTCTGTTTCTGCTGCTGTTGAAGAAGAAGAACAGCTGAAGAACATTGACCCTCGGTAAACAGTCGCAGAAAAGTGTCGTTGTTTAACAGCTGAAGAACATTAAGCTGTTCAGGGCAGTCTTATTCTAGGGTTTTAAAATCAGCGACAAAGCAACAATTTTTCTGTAACAGTTCCATTTAGGGGTGCACATACCCTACCCATACCCGCCAACCCTACCCTACCCGCCAGTTTTTTAACCGTATCCTACCCAATCCACTATTTGGCGGGTAGGGTGGCGGGTGAAGATTTTCTTAACCGCCAATAAACGGGTAGGGTGGCGGGTAAAGCTCGAAATTATCCTACTTTACTGGTCTTCGAGCAATTCCTACTAGGGGTGCACATACCCTACCCATACCCGCCAACCCTACCCTACCCGCCAGTTTTTTAACCATATCCTACCCTATCCACTATTTGGCGGGTAGGGTGACGGGTAAATATTTTCTTAACCGCCAATAAACGGGTAGGGTGGCAGGTATAGGCCATATCCTACCCACCCTACCCGTTGTGCAGCCCTAGTTCCATTGTAACAGCTGTTTTGCAACACCAATACACTGTTGCAAACAGTATGTGTTATTACTTTTCACTCTTTTAATCATCTTTTGAGCAACAAACACATATTTTGAGATCATGATTAATATGAGGAGCTAAACCCCAACACTGGGATGACGGAGGAAGCCATATTTCATACGTGTGGTAATTATATTTAATTCTTTTCATGACGTTTTGCATTAATTTAATCGTTTTATGATTTTTCTTAACTAGTTGTGAAGTCGTATGATGATGTATGCTTGGTCTAAGTGCTTTTGATGCATCATGCTAGTGATTTACAGTTAATCTTTTTAAAATCTACCCTGGAAAAAAATTAGAGTCAATAAACAAGAGCTATAATTGTCTAAGAATTGATTTTTGAACCACATGGTATGAGGTTTGGTGGAATCCTGAGTCTCAGTAATCTCTCAACATTGTGACAAACCTTGTGTATATATTTTCTTTATTTTTATTGTTTTCTATTATTAAGTCTGAAATTGAGTCTACACAAGTCCGAGTTGAACGAACTTTATTTACCACTTAAAAAACTACATCAACTTTTGGCGTCACTGCCGTGGATTTGTATTTAGATTTGTTTTAGGTTTATTTTTATTTTTATTATTTTTTTTTGTTCTTTTTTACGCGTTTTGGTATTTTTCGATTCTTTTCAGATTTGGAGCGAAGCTACAAGGAAAGAAAAGTACTATAAAAGGAAAGCATCGCCGAAGAAGGAAAGAAAAGAGGAATCTGAAAGGAGTGAAGAAGAAGATTTTGTATATAGTTATTTTGTTTTATTTTTAGAAGTTGTAAATAGGGTTTTATTTTTGTAATTTTTCTTTTCCTTTTTGGACATTTTTATTTTTGGACTTGGACAATTTTATTTTTAAACCCTAAGGAAGGGTTAAAATTAAATATAAACTCTTTGCAGGGAAGGACGACAGTTACGATACTGTCTCAGCCCCTCGGGTTCGTAGACTGACATAGGAGTCGGTGGCCTGAGTCGACTTCAACGGTTCATCGCCCGTCTGGTACGGGAGGTAAGACTCTATCCACCCACGAATCCCCTGTCAGTGGGTTTTATTTTGTGTGACAACTCACACCCCTGCAGTAGAATGTCGAACTGGTATTACAATAGCCAATACAACGAATATCCGACTGAGTTTCAAAATGGACGTTACTACTTTGACCATAGTGTGAATAGTAGTTGGGAACATCAGTCTTTTGAAGATTATGGTCCATACCATGGTGAGCCCAATTACTATCCACATACGCACCGGTCATATGAGCAAAATTCTTATATTTCTCCTTTAGAAGAGTCTCTCAGGAAATTAGAAGAGTCGACACGTAGGATAGCGGAGATGAATAACTTAGTTTATGACGAAAGAAAACTTTATTTAGAGGAATCCCTCAAGCTGATAGCTGAGACGAACGAAAGAATTGCTCGAAATAATCTTAATTTTCAATACAGTATCTCCAATAATACCCTTGAAAATGAGGATAGTTATTTACATAATCAAGATGACGAGGATATAATTGGTAACACTACTTGTTGTTTAGATGAGGTTCAACCATTTTCATGTTATTATAATGATTATGATGAGGATAGTGTTGATGAAGAATTTGAAATAAATAGGCATAGTGATCAGGAATTTGCTACTCCAACTGAGCTTAATAATAATATTATTTCTAGTTCAAATCCAAATAATTTTAATAATTATTCACCTATTCAAAAGGACGAGGATTTGACTAAAGATACCCCCGTTTTAGACGATGTAGTATTTCCTTTTGATTACGAAGCTAATAATGGTTTAGAGGAACAAGTATATTTTGAGTCTAGCGATTTAGAAACAATAGACTTAGAAAAAGAAAATGAACTCGTCGAGATGAGTGAGGATGTACCCGACTTAGAAGAATCAATTGACCATTTTCATGAGTTAGATGACCTTGAAATTAGGGAAGTTGTGACTAGTCTTTCTAGAGACACTGAAAACTCGAGGTTTGGGGGTGATTATCATTCTCCATGTGATTTAACTCTTCGAAAGATCCCTCACTTGGGACTTGACATATTGCCTCAACCATTTTACAAGATTATCTTCATACACGTTTTTCTGAACCTAGTGATGTCCACAAGAAATTTCAGTTATTAGAAACCCATCCTCTGGTTGATGTGGTTTACCCAGGCTATGATACCCAGATTGACTTTGTTTTCCCACCAAATATTTTTCTTCCGAATGTGGGAGTGTTTGATTTTCAAAAGTGTCGAATATTAAGTTTTGAGACTAAACCTAATTACTTTAGGAGATTAGGGTCGACATACTTGTTTAAGGAAGATCACCACTCTCATTGTGGTCGGCTGTGTAAGTCAAATCTGATTGACTTAGAGGATCCTCAATTATTCAGGTTATTATTATGTGCTTCTAAGTTTTTATTTGAGTTTTTCCATACTCTAGAACCTTAAAATTTGGATCTAACCTATGAGGAAATGCAACCCATGAAAATATTTTATTTGGACCCAGTTATAGATCCTGAACCTGAACCACAGCTGGATGTAGTTGTCTTAAACAGGAAACTAGACAAGGGTGTGCTTTATTTGTTCATTTTCTTGGCATGTTGCAGATTCCTTTTACTTGTGATAGCTCTATTTGGTTTTGATGACCCACAGATATTTCGGCTATTACTTTATGATTTTATAAGGTGACTAATCTTTTCTTAGTTTGGCTGAAGACATTAAACTTAGCACTTCTTGGGAGGTAACCCATTCTCATGCAACACGGTAATATCTTTCCTTATCTCTTTTGCTTCAAATGGTAACAGTTTCTCCTTGTTCATGCTTTTAATTTGATCTTTAGAACATTGAGGACAATGTTAGATTTAAGTTTGGGGGTATAGGAGAAACTTTTTAGTTGCACAATTAAACTCCAGAGCCTAGAAATTTATGCTTATTAAGGATGGCACTAACCAATCTAAGTGGATGGAAGAATTTTGGTTGTAGGAGTTGAGGAACCAATCTGACTAGATGGCAACATCTAAAGAGTCTATTCATAAAAGCACAGAGCTCAGGTGTTAGAAATAACATGATAGTTTCACCATATCTCGTTGAGTCCTTTTCACTTCTGTTTTTATTTTGTTTTGTTTTTAACTATGTTTCTCTAGGTGATAAGGTGGGGCTCACGATTCAAGTTGTTACCAATGCTAGGGTGAATTAGAGTGATTGAGATACAAAAAAAAAAGTTGAAAAAAGAAAAGAGTTGAAAAAAAAGAGACCAGACCATCAGACCAACTGAAATAAATTCAATAAAGTCGACCACTGGAACCCTTTTATATGCCAGTTGTGTTGACCTAAAGTTAGGATTATCAATCACTGGTTCCCTTGTATATGCCAGTGTGTTGATATTAGTCAGACTAGTATCTCGGTCCATTAGGATAGGTTCATTTTGGCGGAGGCCTTCAGACAGATATGAGAAACACCGTTCACCTAGTAAACATCAAAACCATATATGTTTTTATATATCCATCTTCTTGATCTATCCATGTGATTAGTTTTGACTCCGGATATTGATGTCCATAGTGCGACTATCTGAGTAGAGCTCTGTCACTTCATATGAATTTTAGTATGCTTGAGCGCAAACTCGTGTACAACAATTGGAATTTCACATCAGGGCACTTCCTCCTGTAGTCAATAAGTATGCCAACCAAGGAGATTCTTTATTGCCTTACAAGGTTCTGTGTGGATAGCTAGGGTCTGGAGTAAAAATGGTTTTGTGGGTATACCTCTGGTAAGCCCTCCGGAGACAACACTCCACCACTAGGGACACCTAGGGGTTTAAAGGCTTATTGCATACGTTAAATGCAATCGACGATGCCTGCGACAGTGAGTTAGGATTTTATTTCTATTTTATTTTTGCTCGAGGGCTAGCAAATAATAGGTTTGGGGGTATTTGATAGACACATTTTTGCTTAGATCATCATAAGTTTAGGGTTTCGATTTCAGTTTCATCATCATCAGTTTTAGGGTTTTATCTAATTTTTTTATCTAACCATCCGATCTTTGAAGAACTGATCTTCAATCCTCTGTTAAACGAGTTTAGGGTTTCGATTTCGCAGATCTATGTAAGTTTTTATCATCTGTGAGATTTCCGTTTTTTTTTTATCGATTTTGAGGTTTCAGTTTGGTTAACTAAATGTTAGGGGTTCAGTATTTCAATCGATTTTAGGGTTTATTGTTACTCGTTTTTGATTTTCAATCTCTAACTTTCTCTCTATCTGCTTTCTTGAACTGCCGCTCCGTTGATGATATTATGAGGATTTGATTCAGGGGTTTTGTTGGGGATTTACCAAATGGATATGACTTTCAGGTGAATGAAATGGTAATGTATTTGTTGAAAAACAACTGTTGATTATTTCGTTGTAACAGTGAAATTGGAAATTCGTAGTTGATTTATTAAGAACCTAATGGTGTTAGATTCTTTAGTTTAGTTTTGTTGAATCTTGTATGTGTCAAGTTTAAAGAAGAATTTTGAAGGTATTGTTTTGATAATGAATATCTTTTCTGATGTGTTAAGTTTGTTTTATCTGCTTAATGTAGTCTGGACATTGAAGATGGCAGAGATGTTGATCTCAAAGAGTGTCCCGAATCCAAGCTCCAACAACAATGAAATCTCATGCTATTTTGCTAATTTATTTTTTTGTTATTGTTGAATTTCCTATATTGTGCTTGCTATGTGCAGAAAAAGATAGGGTGTTACCATCATTCGAGTTTTCTTGCTGGGAAACTACCTTAGCTGCAAGAAAACTTTTTGCAGAGACTTGCTTATATTGTTCTTGCATTCTCTTTTCCAATTTTTCTGATGCTACCGTGTTTAGTTTCAGTTAGTTTATTTCTGGAATATCTGCTTATCTGCATGTACCGTTTTAAATGCAGTGTTATTCCAGCATTTCAGTCAGCAGCCGAGCAGCTCATTAAAACCTCTGGACTCTCTGCAGTTGACTTTATTTCAAAGGCCCTTGCCAAAGCATCTGTATGCACCGACAACTTTCCCAATTTTCACTTTACGTGTCCGTATTTCATTGATCTTACTGAAACTACTGGGTTGATGCAGGGGTATACTAAAATAAAGAGTAGGTCGCTTCTTAAATCCATGGAAAACAATGTTACCATATGGATTAGTTTGATCTCGGGGACTTCTAATAGTCTAATATGATCAGTTTTACCAATTATTATTTATTTTTTTCTTATCAATTGTGTTTTTTTGCTGATAAAATCAGTGTTTTGACTAATCAGTTTGACCCATTTTTGTTCCCAGGTTTGTGTTTGGCATTTTGAGGAGATTCTCGCCCGACAATCAGGTTGAAGCTACGAAAGGTCTAAGTCTTACAGCAGATGGGAGGGGTGCAGTGTTTGACGTGCCTACTGCATATCTAGATGCATATCTTGCTGGTCAGGAAAATGCAACAAATGTGAGTATTGAAGTTCTGAAAGAATTTCCCAAGTTGCAAGAGAAGGAAGGCAACAACAATAGATTTAGAGTTGGTGGCGGTATGCTCTTGTAAGTATTTCTCATTGTGGATTTGACTTTCAGTTTATACTTAGGTATTAAGCCGGTGGGAAGTGAACTGCAGTGGCGCTGGCATCAACTTGTGTACCTGCTAAATTTCCTGGTAAGTACTTCACTTGTATACTTGCTAGATTCCCTTGTATACTTACAGTTAGAGAGCATACTCTTATGCAGTTGTGTAAGAAATTCATAACTTTTCCAGTTTTTGTACGTCATCTCTTCTTGTTTTTGCTTACTTTTAACATCTAAGTTTACAGTTTTTGTGTTCGCAGGTTATTTGAATGATGCTCTTTTGATCAGAAAGGCTGGAGAACAAAGCAGTCATAAGGTTCCTTAGCAGCTGCAAGTTTTGTAAGTTTCTATATAGGAAGTTAGTAATTTTCTATGTATTCCCTTAGAAATTTGGAACTTAGTAAGTTTCTATGTATTCCCTTAGAATTTGATACTTAACCCAAAAAAATTGGTACTTGGAAGAATTTGTGTTCTTTTTTGGCATGAATTGGTTGAATGTGATATGAATTGATTTTTGAGTTGATATGAATTGATTGTTGAATGTGGATGATGGATGGCAAGAAAGGTGTATGCAGGTTAATAGAAATTCCGACTTATTTCCGGCAGAAAATGAACTGCCAGTCATATTGACTTGGTCAAAATTGGTCAGTATCTTGTTTGTCAAGTTTAGTTGCCAAAACTATAATTCTTGATTTCTAGTCTACTTATAGCTAAGTCTCGGATTAGGATAGTAAGTGTAGTTGAGCTCTAGACTCCACGACGTTCATCTGATGAAGATGAAGAACTACTCGAGGAAACTTGTGGAACTTCATCGGTAAAAGGTATATGGAGACTTGAACTTATCTATCACTCAAAAGTCTATCTACTCTATCTCCAATTTTGAGACAAAAGTCGTATTGCTATATAGACTTCAATTATACACATTTGCTATTTCGAGCCAAGTTTATCTCGCTTATCTATTTCTCAAAATACGTGTTGGTAAGCTTTCGCTTTGGCCAAGTTCATCTTTATTCGTGACGAAAGTCATGTTGATTATTTCAATAACTTGAAAATCGCTTTGATGAAAATAGTTTGTGGATAACGACTATTTTAACATCCTCTAAGAAAGTTTCAATGATTGAAATGGGAGTTTAGAACAAGTAACCATGTTTGGATATAAACATAGTGTTTTCTCACATTTGTGTAAAAGTCCAAAACCGTGAACCTAAAGTATGCGTACCCGTACGTGTAATGGCGGTTGTTGGGATATCGGGAAAGTATGCGTACCCGTACGCATACTGACGGAAGTTTCACGTCCGTGAATTTCCGCTGGAGTTTGGAAGAGTGAATATGTATTCGCACCCGTACGCGAACTGGCGTAACCAAACTCGGTCCGGCTACTTTGGTATGCGTACCCGTTTTCATACTTAAGTAGTTTACTTTCTAAAATCGGTTTGTTCATGAACTAAAACATTTATATAATAAGGAATGCAATCTTTGCAAACTGTGGCTATAATGTTCATGAATTGATTCGAGTGAATCAAAATCGATTTTGCTTCGATTGTGTCTTGTATACTTCTATGAGATCTAAGAAATTTAACAACTCTCAAACTAGTTCATTTGAGTCATTTGAACTAGTTATGGTGAAGATGAATAAGGTTCATATGAAAGTGCTCATATGGATAACCATTGGTTAACTATTGTTGAACCGGCTAAGTGTACACGTTTAGGTATGGTTACTCAAACCTAAATGAAGGTGCATTTCATTTGTGTATAACAAGCTAAGTTCGATCTAACGGTTGAAATATATTAGCTTGAATCTAATTAGGTTTTCATCTAACGGTGAATATTGAATGCTTTGTTACCAAGGTAACTTAGATTACAAACCCTGATTTGAAATCTATATAAAGGAGAACTCTAGCAACTGGGAAACCTAATCCCCACACCTCATGTGTGATACTAGTTTTATAAGCTAGAGTCGATTCTCTTTTAACCTTATGTTTTTCACGAAACCCTGTAGGTTAACGACTTGAAGATTTCATTGGAATTGTGAAGCCAGACCCAACTATTTTATCTGTAGTTGCGTGATCTGATCTTGTTGTTTTCTATCGTGATTGAGTGCAATCGTAAGATTGGATTGAGATTTATATCTCCGATAGGAAAGACAGAAAAGTAGTCACAAACATCTTCATCTCATCGTTTGTGATTCCACAATATCTTGTTTCGTTAATCGATTAAGATTATTGTGAGGTTATAGATAATACTAGGCTGTTCTTCGGGAATATAAGTCCCGGTTATCAATTGGGTCATGTTCACCTTGATTTTTCAAAAGACGTAACAAAAACTCGTAGGTATTTCTGTGGGAGATATATTTATCTATTCCCATAGAATTTTCTGTGTGAGACAGATTTGTTTATCAAGTCTTCGACTTTGGGTCGTAGTAACTCTTAGTTGTGGGTGAGGTCAACTAAGGGAATCAAGTGCGTAGTATCCTGCTGGGATAAAAAGACGTAAGGAACGCGACTGTACCTTGAATCAGTGTGAGATTGATTAGGGTTCAACTACATTCCAGACCGAAGTTAGCTTTGTAATAGGCTAGTGTCTATATCGGATTAGTACAGTGTGGTGTTCAAATCTGGACTAGCTCCCGGGGTTTTTCTGCATTTGCGGTTTCCTCGTTAACAAAACTTCTGGTGTCTGTGTTATTTCTTTTCCGCATTATGTTTTGTTATATAATTGAAATATCACAGGTTGTGCGTTTAATCGATCAATTGTAAATCCAACATTTGGTTGTTGATTGAAATTGATTGATCCTTGAACATTGGTCTTTGGTACCGTTTAAGTTACTTCTCTTATATTCAATCAGGCTCGGAAATTGTATTTGTTTGATTGTGGATTGAATTGAGAGATTGAGATATAACTCTTTGATATACTTTTTTATTAAGATTGAGTCCGCCTGTCCAGTAGATTCTCTTAAAAGTATATTGGAGTTAGTCCATACAGATTGCTAAGAGGAATATTGGGTGAGGTTGTTAGACCCCCACTCTTTCAATTTGTATCAGAGCAGGAAAATACGTTTAAGACCTCATAAGTCTGTGCTTTTAGCGATCTGAATATGGACAGTAGTGCTATCTCAATAAATGCACCACCAGATCCAGGGATTCCAGAATTCTCTCCCATGACTGATTTAATAAAATCTGTAGAAGAAAGTTTATCTAAACCTCCACCAGGTTTAAAATCCCTTGAAGATTTTTCAGGAATTTAAAAGAAACTTGAAAGCTTATCCTATGATGTTGATCTATATCTCCAGAATGAACAAGAATCTCTTGACAGGCTAAATCAAGTTATGATGAATAATATTTATGCCGAGGTTGACATTGATTTACTAATCAGTGAGAGCAGTGCTCCTCCTCTGCTAATCCAATTAATTATAACAAAATAAACGTATTACAAGAGGAGTTTGAATCTGATCAGTCATCTGAGTATATCATTTCAATGCATGAGTCACTTCATTGCTCAGTTCCTGATGCCTCCTATCAAGATAGTAGTATTATCTTCTTTCATGAAGAAGTAAGGATGTCTTTTTTTAACGAAAGAGTTTCCCTTCGCAGTACTAAAAACTATATGCATAAATTGTCTTTCTTTTGTAGTAAAACAAGAAATCAGGAACAAAATCTTTTTTGTGGGATTTTGATGTTCTTTGAAAAACAAAAGAAAAAAACATCTGGGTGTCTTTCGATACTGGATGTTGTAAGAGCTGCTGGAAAGAAACTCTTTCTTGGTGTCATGGTGCAGAAGGGTGTGTCTTTGTGAATTTCCTGGTAGAGCTTTGTTGAGTTTCTACTCCAAACTCTTTATTTTAATGTATTACCCAAACAGGTCCTAATTCGCACACATACGTTTCACACACTTTGAATCCGGTCCTATACGGGTTTGAATCTTGTTCTAGAACGTACCTGAACCGGCTCTGGTCCACCGTTTGACACAATAAAATAGGGAAGAATCTCTTCGTTTTATTTTCCCTCTCTTTCATCTCTTCTGTTCGTGTACAAAGAAGAAAACCACCAGTTCACGAACACTCCTTCTCCTTTAATCATATTTCATCAACTTTTTGTATTTAATTTTATCCATTAAACTCGGGAGAAGCTCATGTACGTTGGATCAAGAACTGTTTTCGCTTTTGTCAACATTTTGGAATTTCACCATTAACAACTGTTCACGAACCAAGTAAGTTCCTCAATTCTTCTTCTTTGAGAATTCATATTCAATAATGGCTTCTAGGAGAATTGGTCATATCGGAAGTTCAAGTGGTCAAGCTAGGGATAATTCCTTCTACGACCCTAGTATTCGTGCCAGGTTTGTTAACCATGCTGCTCGTGCTCTCTACTTGGAGTATAAGAACAAACAACCAATTTTTGAAAGGTACTATGATGAATCAGAAATTGTGGTACAAGGTTTAACTGCATCATTCACGAACCATTAGGAACTGCTCGTATTGAAATGACTGCTTATGCTAATATTCATGATCCTAACCCTACCAATTGCATGTTCAAAATTATGGTAGGAGGTACTTCTTTTACTGTGGATAATAATATTATTGCTTACTTGTTGAATTTAACTCATATTGGTAGTGCTCGATTTCCTCCTCCTGAGAATGAAAGATTGACTCCACAGGTGATGTCAAATCATCTCTTTGATCGAGATGTTTCTCGGAGGGATGGCAAGATTAATGTTTGTAGTGCTGAGTTGTTTCTCAAAGTTACTGCAAAACTTATTGTGGCCAACATGATGCAAAGCACTATTGGCAACAATTTATAGACCAGGTCTGTTGCTGAATTGATCTGTTATATTATTGAAGGGAGAGACATTGATTTCTGTGGACTTATTGTTAACCATATGATAAGTGTAAAACAGACTTCAAAGAAGACTCCTGGCTTTCCCTGACTCATCTCAAGGATTTGCAGTCACTTTAACATCACTTCTTTTGGTTCTGGGAGTGGTGGCCCAAAGGTTCTGACTAAAGCAAGCATCAAAAAAATGAAGCGATCTTCAACCAGTACCCCAGCAAGTACTTTTGCAGCTGCAAACTCTGAACTTGTGTACCTTCAAGATGAAGTTGATTGCATGAAAGAGCAGTTGGGGTATGCTGAAGCAGAACATCCGGATCTAATCGAGAAGTTTTATGAAATTGCTAGAGATCATTATGGAAGAAGTGATTGATCTCTGCTCTGGTGTTTCTGTTATTTTGTCTGTTAAACTTCTTATGTTGATCCTGTTAAAACCGTTGTAATATATTTTATGATATTTTAGCCTTGAATGATTTTATCTTTCAATTAAATTGCTAAATATGGGGATCTATAAGAAGTACAGATGGCGTGGTCAAAATTTAAGTCTATCATATGTCGGTATGAAAGTATTGATAAAAGATAGAATGAACTTTTGACAAACAAAATTTAAGCCTATTATGTCATTATGCAAATATTAATGGAAGATAGGATGAACTTTTGTTTACAAAGACAAAGTCTATTATATGTCATTGTGCAAATAGTGATGAAAAATAGAATGAATCTTTGTATATTCCGCAGTATCGATCTTCCCTGATCCATATCTTTATGTAAATACTGTGCGGCTCCGTAAGTTTTCTTATGTGAGCATTTTCGATTAAATTAATCATGGGTTCTCTTGTAGTTAATTTAGTTGAGATTTTTGGATACAAATTCATGTTTTATGTGATTTGTTAATGTCCAAAGAAATCCTTCTTTTCTTGTGAAAGTAAGGTCGCTCTTGTTGTTCTTTCGGGAATGACATTTTATGGGGGAGAGTTCTTAATTGAACTTGTTCTTAATTGCCAAATCTTTATGGGGAGTGCGGCTGTGGAATATTACAGGGGTTATCTTGTATCTTTATAAACTCCTTGATGAATGCATTTAGTTTCGGCTAGATGATTGCATCTAAAAAAGTTGATATGTGCTTTTCTTTTGGTCATGAAGTATCTCTATGGAAATTCATTAGGATCCCACTAATTTTCGTACCTTTGCTAATTTTATTGACAAAGAGGGGGAGAATTAATGTATAGTTCACAATACAAATACATGTTGTTTTCGGATCATTATGTAAGGGGGAGTGGTTTTCATGTGAGCTGAAGTATTGACTAAGGGGGGGTGATACATATCACCATAATATTGTTGTTAAATTTGTGATACAATTGAACGTTGATGTTGTATAATAATACTATGACACTGTATAACAGTGATTGAGAGCTATTGTTTTCTCATTGTTATAGCTACGGATCTTCAACAACTATGATGTTGAACTGAACATCTTTAGAATCATTGGAGTACTTGGAAGTGACGAAGATTTCGAGTAATGTTGAAGAACTAAGGAGATCAAGCATTTGGATGAGAAGCTACAAAGTTTATTTATTTTGTATTCCATATTTATTGATAGTTTTGTCACTAAAATTGACAAAGGGGGAGATTGTTAGTGCATTGCTCGGTCGAACTCGCAAGCGTTGATTTCTCAAGCTTGTTTGTCAAGTTTAGTTGCCAAAACTATAAGTCTTGATTTCTAGTCTACTTATAACTAAGTCTCAGATTAGGATAGTAAGTTTAGTGGAGCTCTAGACTCCACTGCGTTAATCAAATGAAGACGAAGAACTACTCGAGGGAACTGGCGTAACCAAAATCGGTCCGGCTACTTAGGTATGCATACCCGTTTGCATACTTAAGTAGGTTACTTTCTAAAATCGGTTTGTTCATGAACTAAAATATTTATATAATAAGAAATGCAATCATTGCAAACCGTGGCTATAATGTTCATGAACTGATTCGAGTGAATCAAAATCGATTTTGCTTCGATTGTGTCTTGTGTACTTCTATGAGATCTAAGCATTTGAACAACTCTCAGACTAGTTCATTAAAGTCATTTGAACTAGTTATGGTGAAGATGAATAGGGTTGATATGAAAGTGCTCATATGGCTAACCATTGGTTAACTATTGTTGAACAGACTAAGTGTACACGTTTAGGTACGATTACTCAAACCTAAATGAAGGTGCATTTCATTTGTGTATAACAAGCTAAGTTCGATCTAACGGTTGAAAGATATTAGCTTGTATCTAATCAGGTTTTCATCTAACGGTGAATATTGAATGCTTTGTTCCCAAGGTAACTTAGATTGCAAACCCTGATTTGAAATCTATATAAAGGAGAATTCTAACAAATGGGAACCTAATCCCCACACATCCTGTGTGATACTAGTTGTATAATCTAGAGTCGATTCTCCTTTAACCTTAGGTTTTTCAAGAAACCATGTAGGTTAACGACTTGAAGACTTTATTGGAATTGTGAAGCCAGACCCAACTATTTTATTTGTAGTTGCGTGATATGATCTTGCTGTTTTCTATCATGATTGAATGCAATCATAAGATTGGGTTGATATTTATATCTCCGATAGGCAAGATAGAAAAGTAGTCTTAAACATCTTCGTCTCATCATTTGTGATTCCACAATATCTTATTTCGTTAATCGATTAAGATTATTGTGTTGATTGATAATAGTACTAGTATGTTCTTCGGGAATATAAGTCCGGGTTATCTATTGGTTCTTGTTCACCTTGATTTATCAAAAGACGGAATAAAAACTCGTAGGTATTTCTTTGACAAACAGATTTATTTACTCCGATAGACTTTTCTGTGTGAGACAGATTTGTTTATCAAGTCTTCGACTTTGGGTCGTAGCAACTCTTAGTTGTGGGTGAGATCAGCTAAGCGAATCAAATGCGTTGTATCCTACTGGGATCAGAGACATAAGGAACACGACTGTACCTTGAATCAGTTTTAGATTGATTAGGATTCCACTACATTCTAGACCGAAGTTAGCTTTGTAGTAGGCTAGTATCTGTAGCGGCTTAATATAGTGTGTTGTTCAAATTTGGACTAGGTCCCGGGGGTTTTATGCATTTGCGGTTTCCTCGTTAACAAAACTTCTAGTGTCTGTATTATTTATTTTCCGCATAATATTTTCTTATATAATTGAAATATCACAGGTTGTGCGTTGAATCGATCAATTGGTAAATCCAACCTTTGGTTGTTGATTGAAATTGATTGATTCTTGAACATTGGTCTTTGATACCGTTCAAGTTATTTCTCTTATATTCAATCGGGCTCGCAAATTGTATTTGTTTAATTGCGGATTGAATTGGGAGATTGAGATATAACTCTTTGATATACTTTTTATTAAGATTGAGTCCGACTGTCTAGTTGATTCTCTTAAAAGTATATTGGAGTTAGTCCATACAGATTCCTAAGCGAAATATTGGGTGAGGTTTATAGACCCCTCTTTTTCAAACACGAAGGTTGTTTAGATTTGATGAGTGAGTCTTGATCAAACGTTTTTGTTAGAGCACTGCTCGGTTGAACCCACTAGCGTTGGTATGTCAAGTTAGTTGTCAATTTTAGTTGCCAAAATGCATTCTTGATTTATCATACTAAAGATAGTTTCGGACTAGATTAGGTCTAAGAAGTTGAATCGAAGCTATCCTTAAAGGATGAAGATTGAAGATTGAAGATTGAAGACTACAAGAAGACATCAACAAGTACTTCATCAAAAAAGGTATGTGATTGATTTCATTTGGATTCTTGTTCAATTCTACCTTTCTAATATATCAAGATAAATGCTCACTCTATGGAACAATTCCAATGACGGTAAATGTACATTTATGTATATATACTTGAGGATATTTGATTCATGACCTTGGAGACAATAACCTTTATACTTATAAATAATATCATGTTATAGTGAATGAGCTTATGAATCCAACGATCCAAGAATCACTCAATTCCGAGTTATAACGATTTATTAAAGTTCGTTAGTAGGAAACAATTCATGGGCTGTTTGTAACAGTTCATGGACTTGGGCCCAATTACGTGACTAAAAGCTATTTTTGGTCAAGTTGGTGATGTTTCCTTGTCTAAGCAAGATGGCTATTAATCCAAACATATTTGCTACCATATTAAAGTGTTTGTGATAACTTTTAATTCCTGCCTAAGTTAGCATGTGATTTATTCACATAAATAAATATTTGCTAATTAATTATTTATGCATAATATTTGTAACTTAGGAAAGACTCCCATATTTAGGAGAGTCTTGAAAAGGGAAAATAGCTTTTCTTAGCTTCCAAGCTATTGTTCATTATAAATAAAAGGTTCGTGAGTTTACACGTTTTTCATCCTCTTTTGGAAAATAGGTGCAATCTTTGAAGGTTGTTTCCATGTCTTCTGTTCTTCATGAAAAAGAGTGAGATAAAGTCTTTGTATTGGGGATCACAAAGCCAAGTTGAATTAAATCTTCGTGATTGATTATACAACTTGTAATCTAGGTTTTTCACCTATGTCTATTCTAAGATTTTCTCTTCTGATATAAAGCATTCCATAGTTCTAGTTATTCTTGCTGTAGAGTTATTAGGTTTCTCTTCCTATTTTTGAAGAGTATAATAATCCCTAATCTACAAGTTCGTTTTGATATTACTTTTACCTAGTAATTGTTTTTAATCAAAATAAACACAAGATTTCCAAAAACTTGATTCACATCTAAAGGGAAATCAAACCGGTGTTTTGTGCAAACAAAATATCGAATTGTATCAATCGCGGTGGTGTATCTTCTAAAGAGAACCTTGGGTTCTGCTAGAAGATTTATGTGAAGAATTTCTAAAGAGAATCAGTATTCTTCTAGGAGTTATACAAGTGTTGAAGAAGGTATTACATCTAGTCCGAATAGGTAGTAGGAAATTGGTGTAACAGCTTTTAATCAGTGTGTGTTTATTCTGGACTAGGTCCAGGGGTTTTTCTGCATTTGCGGTTTCCTCGTTAACAAAATTCTGGTGTCTGTGTTATTTCTTTTCCGCATTATACTTTATTTATATAATAGAAATATCACAGATTGTGCGTTAAGATCAATTAGTTCTTGTATCCGGCCTTTGGGTTGTTGAGTGATTTGATTGACACTTGAACATTGGTCTTTGGTACCGTTCAAGTTAATCCTCTTACATTCAACCGGGCTCTCAAATTCCTATTTGCTGATTGCGATTGAATCAATAGATAGAGATATAAAACTATTCGATATACTTTTTATAGATTGAGTGTAACTATTTAGTTGATTCTCTTGAAAGTATATTGGAGTTTGTCTATTCAGATTGCCAAACGAAATATTGGGTGTGGTTGTTAGACCCCCGCTTTTTCAATTGGTATCAGAGCAGGCAAGCACGCTAAGACCTCATAAGCCTGTGTTTGTAACAATCTGATTCTATGGACAGAGGTGCTATGTCTATAAACATACCGCCAGTCTTCGATGGCACGAACTATTTATGGTGGAAAATTGTTATGCGCTCTTTCATTCAAGCGCGAGATTTTCAATCACGGGTTTGTATCGTTAATGGCTATGATCATCCATCAGTTACAGTAGACGGTGTAACTGTTGAAAAGAATATTGGTGATTATAATGATCTTGAGATTCTTGTTGCAAAGCAAAAATCTGAAGGATTAAATGCGATCATCCACGCCATTACCCCAGATCTTCAGCACCACGTTACTACGTGTAATAAGTCTAAAGATGCTTGGGATATCTTAGAAACCGTATTCGAAGGAAATGCCGCAGAGAAAGAAGTGAGGCTTCAATACCTAGCATCTGACTGGGAAAACCTTCGCATGTCTGATGATGAAACCTTTGATAAGTTTGACCAAAGACTTTCTCAAATAGTTAACGCCTCATATTCATTAAGAAGAACTATTCTAGAGAAAGATATTATGTGCAAAATTCTCAGGTCTCTACCATCAAGATACGAGTCTAAGAAACACGCCATTGAAGAAGCAAACGATCTTTCTACACTCTCCAGAAATACTCTTGTTGGAAAGTTAAAGATCTTTGATAATGAACACGCAAGAAAAGAGGTGATTTCTCTTAAAGCTGCAAACAGTTCTGAATCCTCTAAGGATAAATCTGGTTCGCCAGATACTAAGGATGTTATTCCACGACAATTTAGAAAATTCTTGAGAGACAAGAAAAAGAGTTTTTATAAAATTGTAACATCTCCTAAGGATGATGTACAACGCTATAACTGTCGTGGTTTCGGGCACTTGTCTTCAGTATGTGCCGTAGACAATCGGCATATGCAGCAGATTTTCCTACTTTTGATGATGGACCTGAATATTATAATCCTCAAGAGCTCATAGGCGAGGTTGCATTAGCTTCTGGAAAAATTCTTTCGGATACTGATTCTGATTCTGACGAATAAGTGTTCCATGTTGATCCAGTTGCTAATAATCTTCTTAAAGAATGTCATCGGAAACTTTCAGAAGCTGAGAGCACCATTTCCAGTGAGAAAGTTAAATATGACAGACTTCGTAGTCGAAATAAAGACTTGCAAGACCAACTTGATTCTAGTGGTGCAAGAGATTATCTCAAAGAAATACGAAAGCTTAAAGAAGAAATTGCCGAAGGTCGTGATCGGGAAATTATTCTTCAAGCAAAGCTAGATAACTTGGAGAAAATTGAGGTAAACTTGTTATTTGATTCGTAAAAAGAAGATCTCAAAGTTCAATGTGAATCATCCAAGAATGATCTAGTTATTGCGCTTGAGAAGGTCAAAAGTTTGGAAGAAGAAAACTCGAGCTTAAAAGAGAGTTAGTCTAGAAATAGCAGCTCAGATAAATTAACCTCGATATTGGGAGCATGTAGAATTCATCGTGATACACGAGGATTGGGCTATGAAGGAATAAACACTCATAGTATTTGTAAAGAGGTAAAAAATTTCAAAGCTAAAGATTCTTCTCAACCAAAACCTTCCACGGTTGAAAAAAATAAAGTATCTCTATCAACTGCTGATAACGAAAAGAGGAAATCCTGTCAAGTTCCAAAGCAAGCACATAAACATTCAGGTAACACTAAACATAACTTTTTCCATTCTACTAAACATTGTTTCTATTGTGGAAAACCAGGTCACTCGCAAAAGAATTACAGATTTCTTAAACGAAATAAAATCAGATCTTATTCTGTTAAAATGACAAGATCTGATGTTCCAAACTGGAGAAAAACTGAGTCTCATAATATCAGTTTTTTCAGCATTCACCCCAAGAAGTTTCATATTATATTGGGGAGAAAAAGAAATACATTGCTCCAAAAGTTGCTCAGAAATGGGTACCAAAGAAGACCAATAAAACAAAGAGTACTATTAAGAAGGATCTCCCAGACAAGAGTTCGACAAGGGATAACATCTTACAAAAGGTATGGAACAGTTATTGAAAGTTTCAAGGAAGTTGTTAAATTCCTAGATTTCATATTTGATTTTGTTTCGAATACCTGTCGTGAGCAAGATTTTGCTCACTTCAACACAACCTGATTGTGTTGAAAGTGCATCCTCACCATGAAGCCCTATTAAATGCGGTGAGGATTGCAAAACAATTGGGGCGCACATATTGTGTTGGGTAATTTCTGAATACGAGGAACAATTTATTGTTTCGAGCTGAGTCTAACTCGCTTACATATTTCTCAAAATATGTGCTGGTAAGCTTTTGCTTCAACCAAGTTCATCTTTACCTAGTGACGAAAGTCATGATATGTTTCAATCACTTTGAAAATTGCTTTGACGAGAAATGGTGTAACAACTATATAACGTCCTCTAAGAAAGTTTCAATGATTGAAATGAGAGTTTAAATTACATAACCAATGATGGACATAAGCATTGTTGTGGAAACACATTTATGTATAAGTCATATTCCTTGAACCAAAGTTTGCGAACTTTGTTGATCAAGAGAACCGGAAGAATGGTGTGAGCCAAGTCCGTGAACTCAGTCCGCGAACTGCCGAAGTTCTCAAACCCGAGAATTTCAGCTGGAGTTGACAAACTACTTGCGTGAAGCCAAGTCCGCGAACTCAGTCCGCGAACCCAGTCCGCGAACCGACGAAGTTCTCATACCCGAGAATTTCTGCTGGAGTTTGTAAACTCTGCCCGGTAACTTAAGTTCGCGAACCTAGTCTGTGAACTTGAGTTAGGTTATATCTAAAGACGATTGTTTGTGAACTTATACTTATTTAACTAAGGAATGCATTTTGAAAATCGTGGCTATAAAGTTCATGAACCGATTCAAGTGAATCAAATCGTCTTTGCTTCAATTGTGTCTTGTGTAGTTACATAAGATTTCCTTGCAATTGAACAACTCTCTAAATAGTACATTTGAGTCATCTGAACTAGTTATGGTTAAAATGAATATGGTTAGATACCACGCGTATGAGTCTTAATTACCTAACTTTATTTGTGATTGGAATTCTTAAATATAATAAGTTAGAAGCAATTATCAAAGCCATGGATGCTGGTGTTTATTGTTAAAGAATCTTTTTCATACTCTTATGGTAACCATTCTTGGTGTAAATCCTTATGGAAAAGATTATTCTTCCTTCTAAGCATATCAATTCTTGTTCATACAAGTTTGTATTTTAGAAAAGATGATTACAATATTTGATCTTCATGATTACATATTGTGTATTATTACCATGAGATAGTTCTATTGTTCAGTAACTTGATCTCATGAGAGACTTTCAATGATTGGTTCTTAGTTCGCATCTCCTTGTGGGTTTTCTAAAATCCAATATATAAATCCTTATCTCTGGAGTAAGGTCACTCTTGTTGTTCTTTCGGGAATGAGATCAAATGGGGGAGAGTTCTTTTGAACTTGTGCTTAATGGCCATATCTTGAGGGGTGTGCGGCTGTGGAATTTTAGAGGGGTTATTTTGTATCTTTAAACTCCTTGATGAATGCATTTATCTTCGGCTTTATGATTGCATCTAAATTAGTTGCTATGTATTTTTCCTTTTATCATGAAATGTCTCCCTCAGAAATTTCATTATGATCTCGTTCTTGTACTTTGCCAATTTTATTGACAAAAAGGGGGAGAATTAATATGTATTTCACACTACAAATACATATGGTTTTCGGATCATTATGTAAGGGGGATTGGTTTCCATGTGAGATGGAGTATTAACTAAGGGGGAGTGATACATATCACCGTAGTATTATTGTCAAAGTTATGATACAATGAAACTTTGATGTCGTGTAATAATACTCTGATGGATCTTCAACAAGTACAAGTTGAACACACGCAGAGTTGAAGAACCAAGGAAATCAAGCTTGTCGATTTTGCTTTTAACAAGTACAAGCCATATGTAAAATGATTTTGTCACTAAAGTTGACAAAGGGAACCGCTCGGTTGAATCCACTAGCGTTGGTATGTCAAGTTAGTTGTCAATTTTAGTTGTAAAAATGCATTCTTGATTTAGCATACTAAATATAGTTTCAGACTAGAGTAGGTCTAAGAAGTTGAATCGAAGCTATCCTTAAAGGATGAAAATTGAAGATTGAAGACTACAAGAAGACATCAACAAGTACTTCATCAACAAAGGTATGTGATTGATTTCATTTGGATTATTGTTCAATTCCACCTTTCTAATCTATCAAGATAAATGCTCACTCTATGGAACAATTCCAATGACAGTAAATGTACACTGATGTATATATACTTGAGGATATTTGATTCATGACCTTGGAGACAATAACCTTCATCCTTATAAAGAATCTCATGTTATAATGAATGAGCTTATGAATCCAACGAGCCAAGAATCACCAATTCCGAGTTATAACGATTTTTATTTAAGTTCGTTAGTAGGAAAAAATTCATGGGATGTTTGTAACAGTTCATGGACTTGGGCCCAATTACGTGACTAAAAGCTATTTTTGGTCAAGTTGGTGATGTTTCCTTGTCTAAGCAAGATGGCTATTAATCAAAACATATTTAATTACCATATTAAAGTGTTTGTGATAACTTTTAATTCCTGCCTAAGTTAGAATGTGATTTATTCACATAAATAAATATTTGGTAATTAATTATTTAATTATTTAATTATGCATAATATTTGTAACTTAGGAAAGACTCCCATATTTAGGAGAGTATTGAAAAAAGAAAATAGCTTTGCTTAGCTTCCAAGCTATTGTTCATTATAAATAAAGGGTTCGTGAGTTTACACGTTTTTCATCCCCTTTTGGAAAATAGGCGTAAGCTTTGCAGGTTGTTTCCATGTCTTCTATTCTTCGTGAACAAGAGTGAGATAAAGTCTTTGTATTGGGGATCACAAATCCAAGTTGAATTAAATCTTTGTGATTGATTATACAACTTGTAATCTAGGTTTTTCACCTCTTGTCTATTCTAAGGTTTTCTCTTCTGATATAAAATCATTCAAGAGTTGTTGATCATAAGCCCTAGGTTTTGATAGATTTCAGTTTCCGATTGTATACCAACACTTGTTAGTCGAAATCGGAGACTAGAAAGAAAAACTTCTATTGTGGCATCTCGTAAAAATCCTTGAGAAGTTTTAAACAAGATATCTCTAGATTTATTCTAGTTATTCTTGTTGTAGAGTTATTAGGTTTCTCTTCCTATTTTTGAAGGGTATAATAATCCCTAATCTACAAGTTTGTTTTGATATTACTTTTACCTAGTAATTGTTTTTATCAAAATAAACACAAGATTTCCAAAACCTTGATTCACATCTAAAGGGAAATCAAACCGGTGTTTTGTGCAGACAAAATATCGAATCGTATCAATCGCGGTGGTGTATCTTCTAAAGAGAACCCTGGGTTCTGCTAGAAGATTTGTGTGAAGAATTTCTAAAGAGAATCGGTATTTTGCTAGGAGTTATACAAGTGCTGAAGAAGGTATTACATCTAGTCCGAATAGGTAGTAGGAAATTGGTGTAACAGCTTTTAATCAGTGTGTGTTTATTCTGGACTAGGTCCCGGGTTTTTTTTTGCATTTGCGGTTTCCTCGTTAACAAAATTATGGTGTATGTGTTATTTCTTTTCCGAATTATATTTTATTTATATAATAGAAATATCATAGGTTGTGCGTTAAGACCAATCAGTTCTTGTATCCGGCCTTTGGGTTGTTGAGTGAATTGATTGACACTTGAACGTTGGTCTTTGGTACCGTTCAGGTTAATCCTCTTACATTCAATCGGGCTCGCAAATTCCTATTTGCTGATTGCGGATTGAATCAAGAGATAGAGATATAGAACTATTCGATATACTTTTTATAGATTGAGTCTAACTGTCTAGTTGATTCTCTTGAAAGTATATTGGAGTTTGTTTATTCAGATTGCCAAACAAAATATTGGGTGTGGTTTTTAGACCCCCGCTTTTTCAGTTTTTCTCTAATTGAATCTTCTTTAACAATATCCTCAAGAGTACTAATCTTTTCACATTGTAGAGTAGTTTCTTGAACATGTTTTTCGATATTATTAGTGAAGGACTCAATGATGCTGTAGAGTTCCCGTTCTCGACCAAGAGACTTCTCAAGCTCATCAATGAGGTGATCATGTTTTTCTTCAAGAAACTTTATCTTAGCTCCTTGAGAGTCAATAATCTCAGCAGATTTTTTTAGAGTTATGGTGAGTCCCATTTCAGCTTCAGATATAATATTAAATATGACATCAGAGGGAAAGTTATCAGAATATGGTAGCAAAAAATTCTTACCTCGGGATTCGGAAGAATCGGCAAAGGAGTTATTCTTAGAGGTAAGCCCAAGACATTTAGCATAATCAAAACTTTTGGAACTCATTTCTATGTTCGTGAGTTTGAGATAAAAAACTATCCACACAAATCAGATTGCCACAAACACAGACTTATGAGGTCTTAAACGTGTTTGCCTGCTCTGACACCAATTAAAAAAGCGGGGGTATAACAACCTCACCCAGTATTTCTTTTAGGGAATCTGTATGGACAAACTCCAATATAATTCCAAGAGAATCAACTAGACAGTCAGTCTCAATCAATGGAAATATATCCAAGAGTTGTATCTCTGTTTCACAATGTAATCAGCAAATCAAACAGATAAAAATCCGCGATCCTGATTATTATGTGAAACAACTTGAACAGTACCAAATACCAATGTTCGAGTGCCAATCAATTTATATCAACAATCAAAGGTTGGATTATCTAATTGATTGAACTACGCAAAATTTGTGATATTTTAATTATATAAACAAATATAATTCGGAAAAGAAATAACATAAAAACCAGAAGTTTTATTAACGAGGAAACCGCAAATGCAGAAAAACCTCGGGACTTAGTCCAGATTTGAACACCACGCTGCATTAAGCCGCTATAGACACTAGCCTACTCCAAGTTAACTTCGGATTTGATCCCTAAAAAATCTCATACTGATCAAGGTACACTCGCGTTCCTTAGGCCTATGAATCCCAGTAGGACTCTATGTACTTAATTCCCTTAGATGATCTCACCCACAACTAAGATTTGCTACGACCCAAAGTCAAAGACTTGATAAACCAATCTGTCTCCCACAGAAATACCTATGAGTTTTGTTCCGTCTTTTGATAAATCAAGGTGAACAAGAACCAATTGATACACCGGTCTTATATTCCTGAAGAACAGCCTAGTAATATCAATCACCTCACAACAGTCTTAACCGTATGGTAGCGCAACAAGATATTGTGGAATCACAAACGATGAAATGAAGATGTTTGTGACTACTTTTTATCTTGCCTATCGGAGATTAAATCTCGAGAAAATCTTAGAGAAGATAGTACTTAATACGATAGAAAAAAGCAAGATCAGAATATACAACTACAGAGAAAATAGTTGGGTCTTGCTTCACAATCCCAATGAAGTCTTCAAGTCGTTAACCTACAGGGTTTTGGAAAAAACCTAAGGTTAAAGGAGAATCGAATCTTGTCCCAACTAGTATCACAAAAAAGGTGTGGGGATTAGGTTTCTCAGTTGTTAGAGTTCTCCATTATATAGTCTTTAAATCAGGGTATGCAATCAATGCTACCTCGGTAACAAAGCATTCAATATTCACCGTTAGATGAAAACCTGATTAGACTCAAGCTAATATCTTTCAACCGTTAGATCGAACTTAGCTTGTTATTACACACAAATGAAAAGTGACTTCATTTAGATATGAGTAACCATATCTAAACGTGTACACCTTGTTGGCTCAATAACAGTTAATCGAAGTTAGCCATATGAACACTTTCATATCAACCTTATTCATCTTAACCATAACTAGTTCAAATGACTCAAATAAACTAGTTCTGGAGTTTTTCAATTGTTTTATATTCTCATCGAAGTACACAAGACACAATTGAAGCAAAATCGATTTTGATTTACTCAAATCAATTCATCAACATTATAGCCACGGTTTGTAAAAGATTGCATTCCTTAATATATAAATGTATTAGTTCATGAAAAAACTGATTTTAGAACATAACCTACTCTAGTATACAAACAGGTACGCATACTTAAGTGGCCGGACATGAACTTTACGCCAGTACGCATACGGGTATGCATACTAAGTTCCTGGACTTTCATTAACCAACCAGTACGTATACGGGTATGCATACTATGATTCCTGGACTTGGAATAACATGCAACAGTTTAGCATACAAGTACGCATATTGTGCTATATCCAATCATGGTAAATTTTTCTAAACTCCCATTTCAATCATTGAAACATTCTTAGAAGAAGACAATAGCTGTCTCACACAAACTATTAGCTTCAAAGTAATTTTCACGTGATCGAATGATCAATACGAAACCATCCGAGTCTACATCAAATGAATGTCTCACACAAATCATGTAAGATGTTACTAGGTGATTTTCACATGATCATCTCTTGACTTTCGTCAAGAATATAAGATGAACTTGGTTAAAGCTAAAGCTTACCAACACATATTTCGAGAAATATGTAAGTGAGTGAAATTCAGCTCGAAATGTCAAATGTGTATATTCGAAGTCTATATAGATATACGACTTTTGTCTCAAATAGGAGATAGAGTAGATAGACTTTTGAGTGATAGATGAGTTCAAGTCTCCACATACCTTTTGTTGATGAAGTTCCACAAGGTCCCCTTAGTAGTTCTTCGTCTTTAATCGATGAACGCCGTGAAGTCTAATGCTCAACTACACATTCTATCCTAATCCGAGACATAGCTATAAGTAGACTAGAAATCAAGACTTATAGTTTTGGAAACTAAACTTGACAAACAAGCTTGAGATAGCAACGCTTGCGAGTTTGACCGAGTAGTGCACTAACATGCACGACAATATTTTTTTTTTAACGAGGAAACCGCAAATGCAAAAAATCCCTGGGACCTAGTCCAGTTTTGAATACTCTCAGAATTAAGCTGCTATATACAAAATCTAATACCAACTTCGTATAATTGAGACCAAGCAGACTACCCCTAGCTACTTAGTTTCGTCAGTATCCCTGCGCTTTCGACTTCTAGAGTCACGCACGTGAATAGAAAGTCCTTTGGATAGTATTCCAAACAGCAAATGAAGAATCTGTTTGGTAACCACCATAATCAATCTTGATAGAAGATATGTAAGTTGTTGACAAAGGCTCATCTGTTTAATCTGTTAAACTCCTATGTCTGGTTAGATAAATCTATCTTTTGGTTACCGAAATAATCAAAGTATAGATTCGCAGTAAATCAATATAAATCTTAAAGAGAAACTATAAAGTGATGCCCATATCATGCAACTAATCAATCAAGTTTATCAATGATAAACCAATTCTAGTTGGATCCCAACCGATCAAGGTTTGTGAACTAAATTCACAAGATACAAAAACTAATAAGAATTTTTCTTCGTCTTCAAATCTTTTATTGCGTTCAATGACCTGCACAATAACACTTGAATCCTCTTGTGATCAATCACGTACATAACGAAGTCTGTTAACAATAGATTATCACAAGATGTCTTTAGATCCGAAGATGGTTCTAAAGATCATGTCGGTATTTTGCTCTAGTTTGAGTGAGCTTTATATCAGAAGAGAATGTTCTCAAGAATAAACAAACTAGGTGCAATCAAAGTTACAACAATCGTTAGTTAATAAAATCAATAATCGAAAAATAATAACACTGCAATTATCTAGTTTCCTACCAACGGTACTCTTAGAGCTTCTTAATCCCACAGAAGTGTTTAAACGAGCAGTCGTAAGAGATTCCGCCTAATTAGGGCACTTTCCTCTCCTAATAGACGGCTCCACCGGAAACTACAAGAAATGAAGTTTGCCTAGCTCTTAAGATAGTTTGCAAGAAATGCAAACTCAAGTATTTATAGACCAAGGTTGTATGGCAACAAGAAAATTCCAAAACCGAAAATATTCTCAAGATATGCATTAAAGTACCTAAATTCGGTTTTCCTATTTCCAGTTAATGTTAACCAACATTTCCGAAAACTCTCATAGAAAAACTTCTATTATTAGTCTAGCACATCAACTAATAATATTTTCCAGAGGATATTCTTTAATTGCTGGTAATTAAAACATATATGATGAAAATCATAATTAAATGCTTTTCAATATTTCGGACCAGGGATCACCTTGAGCATCAAGGAATATCTTTGAACAATAAATGCTAAGATTTATCTACACGTTCAAATATATCGACATCTGGAAGCTTCTCATCTTGAAAAAGCCGAAACCCTAACTCATTCACACCATGAAGAAATATGTGAACCATGGTTATTGATTTTGTGCACGGAACCGATTAAACCATCACTCCAAAATATATTGTGACCGGTTATAACATGATTCTACATTTAATCGGTTACATCTTTCTCTATGAAGTAGCTTGTGACCGGTTACACCTTGCTTCCTGAAGTATCTTGTGATCGGTTACACCCTGCTTCCCAAAAGGTAGCTTATGACTGATTACAACTAATTTCCCAATTCATCTTGTGATCGGTTATACCTTGGTTCCCAAAGTAACTTGTGACCAGTTACAACTTGCATTCCAATATAGCTTGTGATCCGTTATACCTTGATTTCCAATGCAGCTCATGACTGATTACAACTATCTATATTATATAGGCTATGACCGGTTATACCTCAAGTATCAAAAAAGTAAAGATAGCTTCTACCATAGTCATCTTCCATTGGTCATCCAAAAGATATTCGATGAAATAACAAGACCAATCATGATTTCCTTTTCGATTATGAAAACAAGTTCATACATCTACTTCCATAGTCTCATGTAAAGATACATAGTTTTCTAGGATGAAATCACACATGTGTGATTATCGAATAATCGCACTATCTTGTAATCGGGTTTTTTACCGTGCAAGGCTTTTCTTGACAAGATTTTAATGAAGCAAATAAGCAACATCATTCACATCATTGTGAGCTTCCGGTGTTCAAGTTTTTCAAATGGTTTTTCCTAGCTACATGTTCTCAACGATAAACAAAGCCCGAAGTGTTGTACCTTTTGTTGTCCAGTTTTTGTCTCAACAGATTTTTCCGGCAAGGTTTTGGTGAACTGATATCTTACTGGCATGGTGGTCACCCAAGTGGGAGTGTTGTAAATGTTTGTCATTACACAGTTTGCCACCATTGGTTAAACATCTTATGTTTAGATCGCTATATGAGGTGTAGTTTTGTGTGACACTCGATATGCCAGCATCAACAGGTATAAAACGTGTCCCGTTATTAATCTTCTCATGTATGTGTATATACCCAATTTGGGTTCATCCGTTTGGAAGTAAGGAGAAGCTAATAAGAGTTCTCAGTATCTCTCGTGACATTTACGTTTTCATTCTATAGCTCATTAATACTTTGCATTATAGTATTTAGATAGTGTTGCATGTCACTCTAATCCTTAAAAGGACTAACTCAATAATTCACCCACGTTGAGTGGTGAGGAAACCCACCTCACCGTTCAATGCTGAACACTACCCACCCATAGTATTTCATAAATCCATAATTGGACAAAGGAGAGCGATTCCTATCTTTTCTCACAGAAATTCCCAACTTTCTGCAATCAGATATTCCGTGAGAAAAAGAAAGGAGAAAAAAAACTTATTTCCACGAAAAAAAAGTATATGAGTTTTTTGCGTTTGATCTCCTTCTTCTCTCGATCTTTCAATTTTTATTTTGTAGTCTGAGTTACATTAAAAACGATAAATCTTACTGAGAGAAACAAAACAAGTGTATGATTTTTTGTGTGAAAATAAGAGATGTGAAGAACAAAGATGATAAGAAAGATGAATTGGTTAGTAAATACAAACTATAGGGTTTGCTCTCCTAATCTTTAGCTTATCTTGTGTTCTTACTTGATGATTTAATTATGCTTGATCAAGTTTTATTTTGATTGAGATATTTAATCACCATTACGAATCTATGTGCAGAAGAACAACATGTCAAAAGTATATAGAAGACATAATCCCATAGGATGGTAAATTATTTTTCATAATGGTATATACTTTTATTAATCTGTGAAATTCAATTTCAATTTCAAAGCATATTTCAATTTCCTTAAAAACGTATATTCCCGAGTATGGGAGTAATTACAACGTGTTCATAGTGTTTGAAGAAATGTTTCACTGGAAAAAAACCACTTTCTTAACAGCTGCCTTGGCATAGCCTTTTGCTTCCACTTTTTTTGTTCATGTATATTTATACGATTCTCTTTACATTAGCAGGTGAAGTGATTAATTTACTTGTTTCCTTTCATGAATATGAATTAATTGTAAAAGGGGCACCGATAGAGATCATTATTACAATATTACCCAGACAGAACACAAACATCGCACACCAGTTGCCTAATTACTAAAATCACTTATATTAGGATAATTCAAGCATATCCTTGAAGACAATAATTACACAAATTGTCAAACGAAAACTCTCTCTACATCCTTATAGTGCATCTTCTGATTTTCTATCGATTACCTTTTTTTTGTATGACAGGTGGAAATACAGGGTTGTTCAACTAGCTGGTGAATTACACAACCTAAATAAGAGCAATCAAGATTTAATGCATCGTATCAGGTGAAGTAAAACGTGAACGACCATAAATAAGAGAGATACAATCAGGTTACACTGATGCATCTCTTGGAAAGAATGTTAAAGGAGTAAGATGGGTATAGTTTGTAACACATTTAGGTAATTTATCCATTTGATGATGATGAAACTAAGGATACTATAGAAAGGATAAGAAGTTAAAAAGTTGAGAACAAAAGAAAAATGGTATGTGTAAATATAGTTGATGTTTAAATTGTTGTTTTGGTAGAGCTTGATAAAAGTTTAGAGAAAAGATGGATGGATTAAATTCGGGAGGGGAGGGAGTGAGAGAGTAAGAGAAGTGATTTTTTAAGACTTGATTAGATTCTTGCAATAACAGATAGTAGTAATACAAGTGAAGAGGAATAACCTTTATTTATAGTATCCCAATTAGTAAGAGTCCATATGCATATTGGGAAGATGATATAGAGTTGTATGGAAATTTCTGAGATCTGGAAGTTGCAAAGGTTTACGTACGCAATTCAAGTAGCATGTAAAATGCTGATGAGCATTATGATTTGGATAGGCGGAGCGAACCATGACTATTCTCAATGAAATACCTAATTTAGGTAAATGATTTAATGCCACCAAATTCATCTCATATCTCCTGAACTCTCTACACAAACCTGCTTTCTGGTGCATTTGCATTACCTAACTTTACCTTAAAAAGTACAATTGCCGGACCCATCTTATTCGATATTAACATATAGAAGTTCAGGGAAGGTAGGGTAATAAAAAATAAAATGTTGCTCAGATCCTTAGTTTGTGTGTGATCAATCTCTAATCTAGTACGGGAAGAATCTACCTTCTAAACTAGACAACATGTAGACCGAGAATATCGTTACATGACAGGATATCCTCTGAGATTTTAATTAATGGATAAATTACTTGTCGCACTCCATGAAAGGGTGTTTGTAAATAGGCATGAATAAATGACCAGTTTACCTGCTTCTATTGTTCACTGAACCGAGCTCTTTTCCACCGGTTAACAACCATGTATTTATGAGTCTGTGATGAGAATTAAAACATGTCTTGAAGTTACATCCTTTGAGATATGCAATGAAGCTTTAATACATTGTGACACCAAATTAAAACCTCATTGAACCCGGTGCATTTTCACGAGCTACATACTGATTTTAACTGTTGTTTTGTTTGGTGGAAAATTATAACTGTTATGAGAAGTTAAAATATGTCCAGTGTGTAGGACATGTTGAAAAGACGAGGGTACCCAAATACATCACAATCTTTTAAATATAAACCTATAAGTCTGATACCAAGTGTGATCGTCTATGAACTAAGTCGAGACAATATAACAACTTGATATTCACTTGATAATAATTGTGGTCCGAAACCGATTTACTATAGGATCAACATCAGGTGATTAAGATTAACTTACAAGTGTAATTTACTTTATTATAATAAGAATGCGGAAGTAAAGTAAATGACAAAACAAGATTTTGTTAACGAGGAAGCCACAATTGCAGAAAACCCCCGGGACCTAGTCCAGTTTTGAATACACTCAGAATTAAGCAGCTATACAAAACCGAAATATTCTCAAGATATTCATTAAAGTACCTAATTTCGTTTTTCCTGTTTCCAATTAAATGCCAAACAGTATTTCCGAAATCTCTCTTAGAAAACTTCTATTATTAGTTTAGCATATTAACCAATAAACCTTTCTAGAGGTTATGCTTTAATTGTTGGTAATTAAAACATATATATTTGGAAATCATAATTAAATGCTTTTCAATATTTCAGTTTGGGATCACCTTGAGCATCAAAGAATATCTTTGAACAATAAATGATAAGAGTTATGTACATGTTCAAATAATGTCGACATCTTGAAGTTTCTCATCTTAGCAAACCCTAATTCATAATTCACACATAACATGAAGAAATGTGTGAACTTTCGAAACTCGGTTTTGCTCTTGGGACCGGTTATACCGTGACTCACAATATAAGTTGTGATCGGTTATTCCATGCTCCCCAAGATAGGTTGTGACTGGTTACACCATGCTTCCCAATTAATATATCTTGTGATCGGATACACCTTACTTCCCAAAGCAGCTTGTGATTGGTTACATCTTGCTTCCCAATGTAGCTTGTGACCGGTTACACCTTACTTCCCAACGTAGCTTGGGACTGATTACACCTTGCTTTTCAAATTAGCTTGTGACTAGTTACACCTTGCTACACACTATAGGCTACGACCGGTTATACCTTAATTCTCAACATAAGTCAAGGTAGGTTCTACCTTGTCATCTTGTATTGGTCATGCAAATATATTCAATAAAGAACCGGACCAACACACTCGTGATTTCCCTTTCGATTATGAAACAAGTTCATACATAAACTTCCTTAAACAAATGTAATAATACATATTTTTCTAGGATGAAATCATACATATATCCTACACATAATCAAGTAACTAAATACATAGATTATGTTGATGTCGTATTTAGTAAGTTCAAAAGATAAGCGTTATACTTCGTAATATAATTCTTTGATACTTTGATCATAATGCTATGACCAAGTATAATCACTAGAATATTATATATACCGCTTCACATGTTATGTTTTCAATATAATACGACTTGAAAGATATGTTAGGAATGGAAACAAGTCAAGTCAGTATTATTAACCTCAACTGGAAGGATGATGTCTTTGTTGCAGTCGTTACTTCTTCACATTCTTCAGGTATTCAGAGTAATACTTGTACGTCTCAATATTCCTAGACTTTCTAGTCTAACCTAAACGAAGTTGACTCTAGTAATTAATCAAGCGACTCTAGATGAGTTTTGATACTAAAATATGACAACCAAACTTGACATACCAACGCTTGGTGAGTTCAACCGAACTATGCTCTAGCACATGTCATTGAGTTAAAAGGACTAACTCAATAACATCCCCATTGAATGGTGAGAAAACCCACCTCATCATTCAACAGTGAGTACTTCCCACCCTCAATATTTCTTAAATCCATGAATGGTGAAAGGAGAGCGACTCCTATATTTTCTCATAGATTTTGCCCACTTTTTATAAGAAGATATTTCATGAGAAAAAGAAAGGAAAAAAAAGAAATTATTCCTGCAAACCAAACCTGAAACCAGTCATTTAATGGTTGATACGGAAAGAAAAAAAAACTTATTTTTGCGAAGAATAAAAATTCTAAGTTTTTTGTGTTTGATCTTCTTTTCTCGATCATTTAATTTTTATTTTGCATTTTGAGTTACGTCAACAACGACAAATCTTACCGAGATACAAGAAAAACAAGTGTGTGATTTTGTTTGTGAAGATAATAAATGTGAAGAACAAAGATGGAAAAAAATGACTTGGTCAACAAAGAAAAATTATAAGGTTTGCTCTCTTAATCTTTAGCTTATCTTATGTTCTTAGTTGATGATTTAATTATGCTTGAACAAGTCTTCTTTTGGTTCAGATATTCAATCACCATTAAGAACCTATGTATAGAATAATAATGCATGTCGTAACCACGACAAATTAATCAAGATATTTTCCAATAATTAACTGGTAATATAACAGTAGTAAGGATCGTTCCCACAGATAGCTGTGTAATTGATATGTAATTTAATTCAACAAAATAATAAAAGACAACGAGGATTGTTTGATTAAAGTAAAATAAAAAGACTAACAAATAAAAGAAGAAGATGATCAAGGAATCCTTCGCCGTTACCAAGCGATAACTGGATTAGTATACTTATCTATCTTCGTTAGAACCATTCATCACCAACCGTAGAATAGCAGCTAGCTCAGTGCTATCCCCAAAACTCCTTATACCACGGATACGGAAGCTCTCCAATATGAGATTCTATCCAACCTAACCACCAAGTAGTAGCTCACTCCAGGTGTAATCCAATCGAACGCTTTAGGATTTGTGAATTAGGTTAATCCCAGTAGTTAAACTCTTAGCTCAAGGTCCACTTGCTGGTGTTATCTTCACTCGCAATTGCTCTACAGAATCCCTCTGCAAGGTCTCGCGATTTCTACTTGTGTACGAATTATTCGACGATTACTTATCTCCTAACTCAATACTAGCAATAAAACAATCAATAAACTAATCTAGTATGCATCCCAAATCAATCTAAGAATCACTCATAAACATTAGATGTAGTGAAAACAAACGATAAGATGATTAAAATTCATAACAAACTTGTATAATAATAAAGCTTCACGTTAGAACATTGAATTCATCTTTAACCAATAAAAATTTAGCCTCTCATATTTACACCGTTTCCCGGTTTCCCCCAAAAGAGGTAAACCTTAAAATATGAATGAAGAACAAAAGTGTATTATGGGATGTAGATATATGTGATTTATGTTAAGACGTCTTCTTTTATATGTCTCCAAATTGTGGAAGTGCCCTTGTATCGAACCCCGTGTTAACTGGTTGCCAAAAACCACCAAACTTCCAAAAGCATTTCAGCTTGCCGAAACTGACAACCTAATCTTCTCGCTCCACTGTCAGTTCTACGGAACTAACAGTACATCCTTCAGATTTTCCCTCGGACACATGATACTCCGTGAAAAATAATAGTTACGGGATTTTTGGTTTTCTGATCATTCCCTCGGACACACAATACTCCGTGAGAATTTTGTTCTTCTGGATTTGCTCCAGCACAGCCATGCTTTTCGCGGACAGTTCCTTCGTCGAGAAAATCTCAACTTCCTGACTTTCTTTACTTGCTCAGTCCCGTCTTCTTCTCTTAAACTCAAGCATCCGTTCCATCCCTGGAAACCCAAACTCTTCTCCATCACAGACCATCTTGGCAGCATCCCAAACTCGAGCTAAATCACTACTTGCTCTCAACTGCCATTCCCTTCTTAACCATGCCCGAGTTTATTCTCCAACATCACAACAAACTGCCATCTAACCACAGTTCCAAGACTTCCCTGTCATCACCATTTACTGCCATTAATCACAGCAGAAACCATGGAAACTCAAGCTCTCTCTGTTTTATCGGGCTTACAGCTTCCTAACTCATCTCTATCTCCGATAACAGCAACACTCAGTTAACTCTTGTCATCACTGCCAACTTCCAAAGCTCCATAAATCCCAACCATGAAACTGGCAACATCTCCTTCTTCCTTGCTCGACAACCCACAACACAAACCCACTCTCTCCAGTAACAGCTGAACCCGACAGCAAATAACTCATCTTCATCTCTCGGAATTGCTGCCATCAGTTCACAGCAAACCTCGAGTCCTTCTCAGCTTTTTAAAATATCCGCAAACACTCACCATTCCCTGGTAACAATCTTCTTATTTCTCCCTTCTGAATCTCGGTAATGAACAGTCCCTTTCTTTCCAGTCGCAGCAACCCAACAGTCTCCTCCGTTTCTACCAGAGTCAGTTCATCATCATCACAGCCTCAGAACTTTGCCTGATCTCTCTGTCCGATGAAGAAGATGAAATGCTCGTTCAGATTCTCCCATGAGTCTTGGCTGCCCCGAGTAGAATACTCGTACGCCTTTAACAGTTCTGTGCAGTCGACACCATTTGCAGCTTTAACCTGCTTCAATCGCTCGTAATTTCCTCGTACGATGTCGGAATAACTCCATTCTTTCGCCGTTGGCTTCGTCTTTTTGTTCTCTTCGAGATGATATCAAGAACTCTTAGATTCGAATGAGTTACACTTGGTATTTGGTCCTTCTCCACTTGTAGCTAACTTATTTTATTGCACAATTACATGCAAATTCACTTCTTTTGGACGATTCACCTAGCAAAACATAAATAATAGAAAACAAGAGTAATATACAATAATTCGCTAGAATATATAGCAATTACTAGCATGTATTCGACAATAAATATATGCAAAATATGCACTTAACAAATTCCCCCACACTTGGATTTTGCTAGTCCTCGAGCAAACTATCTAAAATACAACAACTCCATATCGTCGGGAAAACGGATGCACCTAGATAACGCAACATGTCTTTAAACCCCTAGGTGTCCCTAGTGGACGAGTTATAGTCTCGTGAGGGCTTACAAGAGGTATACTCACTAAACCTACTTTTCCAACTTACTAGTTCTCCCAAATGATAGCATCCAACGCGCTAAGAAGACATAGAGATTCTGCACACTAGTCATAAAAAGTTAGAAATATATATGAACACAATCTCATCCTTAAAAGTTGAGAGAGAAATAACCATCCCTTATCGAAAGAATCCAGGTTTGAGAGTGATCGAAAGTCTCGACACTCTGCCTCACTAGAAAGGGTTTTATGAAGTTGCTCTCAATAATAAACAATTTTTTATGGGTCACACATGTGTCTAGGTAGGAATGAAGAGAGATTCTTGTGACACGTTGAATAGTAGGAAGGGAAAAACCCTCCAAATTGCTTTGGAAACCCACATCTTTTATCATTTGAAAACCTTTTTTTTTCTGACGATCTCTAAGAAAGGAAATCAACCACTTAACGAAGGTGGGAAAATGCTTACTTACCTCGTTATCCGTTCGAAGTGCAGTTAGCACCACTCTCACGGCATCCATAGAAGCGTCTTCCATCGGCTCGTCTTCTTCATCTTCTTGGTCTTGGTATTCGGCTTCAACTGTTGATGTTAGACTCTTGAACTTCGTAGAACTCTGACAATTTGTAACTCTTTCTCTACAATTTCCTTGTTGCTTGAAACTTCCTTATAAATTTTTCTTCCTCGTGACCTTATTGAACAATAACAACCTAAATGCAAATCTTTTTGTATTTTCTCTTTTTTTTCTTTTCTTTTTGTATTTTGTATTTTTTTTTCTTTTTAAACAAAAAGATTGCAACTACAAAAATTATAAAGAAATTAAAATAACATGGCCATGAAAGAAGTATTTGACCACTTTGATCTTCACAACTTGTATTGTCTTTGTATCATAAACTTCAATAACTTTCATCTTTTGATTTTCTTCGCTCTTGTAAATAAGTCGTCATACTTAGATATAGAATTGCGCTCCTTATATGTAAGCTTTCAACATGTATATATAAAATGTGCTCATTGTATGTTGCTTTACTTGGATATGAAATTTGATCTTCCTTGTATTGTTTCTTGTAAACCTCAAACATCTTCAACTTTCCTTGTAGATTTTGATGTCGCTCCGCCTTGTTGATGATGATGATGTTTCTATGGACCTGTTGGTTTAGAGAGAGATAAAGCGGATGGTGCTAACCGCGAACATGATTACAAGTGGTATGTAAGTTAGCAATTCGATGTCACCATCATGATTGATAAAATAACATTCAAGAGATCAAAGTAGTTCTTCTATTGGTGGTAGGTTGGATATCTAACCATTCTACCCGGAGTTTACATACGGTGACACACACTCTAAAAGCAAATATTTAGACACGTACAAATAATTGAAGGTCGGTGCCTCACATGATGTGACAATAGGTAATCTCCACTATAGGGGATCATAATTCTAATACCGAATTTAGTATGCACCTCATTTGCCACTGGCATGGTTAAATCCAACTTTTACTCTCAAACAAGCAAGAAACCCCTTCACGTTCTCTGGCATATTTAAGTTCAGTCACTCTTGTGAGAATTTCGATGTAATCTTAGCGACATGTATACTATGTGACTCTAAACTAACTACAAGTTGGAGTTTTTATGCAAATATGTACAAAAAAAAAGTGAAAAATCTATATGCAAAATACTCCGCCACACTTAAACTTCATATTGTCCTCAATGTGTAAAAATGAAAAATCTGAATTCTGACGTAGTAGCAGATAAAACGCAAAATCGGTGCAAATTGGAAAGGAATTTGGAAAAACTCCATTTTACAAAAGTTGTTCATCTACGTGTTTTCTACACAGTGTCAAAAGTTCACAGTGTTTCGATAAACAATATGACAGTTATGATCTCTGGAATGAAATACGTGCAGTCTGAATTTTTTTGACGAAAAGGTATTCGTCATAATTTTCTTCTAAAATAGATTCCGGACTCAATGAAATTAAACATGGGTATGAAAATATGATATGAAAACAATAAAAACAACAATAAATAAATAAAAGGGTTTAAGATACAAAACCTATGGGTTGCTTCCCATTTAGCGCTTAGTTTAACGTCCTCAGCCTGACCCGTTGATTATCGACCGTAAACCAACAATCTAAAAATCTGGTATTCTGCCCAGAAAACAATCTGCAATTCTAGTAACAACTTCACACAATGGTTATCATAACATACGAATAATGAAATTCTTATAGCTTGAAAATTTCCCCCACACTTAGTCCTTTCTACACTTGGAAGTGGATAGAGAACATAAAATAGGGGAATTTCTATCGGTTCCTCTCGGTGAACCTGCACAATAATAGAATCAAACACATCAAGTGGTAGATACTTAGAAGCAAAATAATCCGTTAAAACTTTGGAAGCACACAACTCCAATCCTAAGTGATCTGGATCAAAAGATTCAGAAATATGCAAAGGATTAGACAAACCTTCCACAATCTCTCGTAGTACAGGATCCTCATCATTCTTAAAGAATTGCAATGAATTATTTACCTCATTTGTATCGTGGTCCTCTATCAAACTATTTATCCATTCTTCGTTTGCTTCAACCGTAATCTCAGCATCAACATAATCCTTGGCTAGCTCAATTGGGTCTTTCACAACTTCAATGAAATTGGTTTCATTCTCAATCTCTATTTCTTCAACAACCTTGTCATCAGAATCGGAATCATCTCCTAAAAAGTCTAGTTTGTTGGTGCAAATCCTAAAATCATTGTTTTAGTACGTTACACCATTTATAACAACAGTTATGTCATATCCATTCTCCTCCTTTTGAATAGGCGAGTGACCGTTATAATGATCCGGAGTTGGAATAAATTTACCATTATTGCAAGGACTTTCCAAAGGTTGTTCATCTTCAATATACTCATGAATCGTATATCCATTATTGATCATGGGAACATCAGAACTGATTTGGCTTTGAGGCCAAACTTCTTCCTTAGTTATTTCCTTATTCATTTGATCAATGTCTCTTCTTAGGTTGTCAATAACCTATTGAAGTTCTTGAAGTGTATCTTCAGTCTTTGTGTTGTGCTCATCCAACTGTTGGTTTTCCCGGTCCAAACTATTCATAAATTGGTGCATTAGATCTTCGAGAATATAAGAACTATCTTCAGGAGCATAACTTTCCATAGTCTGGTCACATTCATTCATCATTTGAATGTGCTGGTCCAACTTTTGATTTTCCCGATCCATATTATCCATAAATCGGTGCATTACATCTGTAAGACTAGAAGAATCGTGATTTTGAAGCATAACTATCCCCCCATCCTTGAGGTTGTTCACTTACATACCCGTCATAAGGTTGTTGATATGTATGAGAATAACCATAGGCTTCCGTAGAATATTGATCATCGCCAAAAGACTGGTTTTGATTATACTCAAGTAATGGTAGGTAGTTGTCATAATATTGAGATTGAATACCATATTGATTACCACTGTTGTATGTGTAATCTTGTGCTCCGTATATGTTATTTCCGTTAGGAAACATGACGACTCACAAGAACTAGAAAATCAAAACAAAAATCTAAAAACAAAAATAAATACAAGATAAAAAAATAACAAATCAATTAGCAGCTGCTCCCCGGCAGCGGCGCCAAAATTTGATGCATGTCGTAACCACAACAAGTTCATCAAGATATTTCTCACTAATTAACTGGTAATATAGCAGTAGTAAGGATCGTTCCCACAAAGAGCTGTGTAATTGATATGTTATTTGATTCAGCAAAATAATAAAAGACAACGGGTATTGTTTGATTAAAGTAAAATAAAAAGACAAACAAATAACAGAAAGAGATGATCAAGGAATCCTTCGCCGTTACCAAGCGATAACTGGATTAGTATACTTATCTATCTTTGTTAGAATCATTCGTCACCAACCATAGAATAGCAGCTAGCTTAGTGTTATCCCAGAAACTCCTTATACCACGGATACAGAAGCTCTCCAATATCAGATTATATCCAACCGAACCACCAAGTAGTAGCTCACTCCAGGTGTAATCCAATCGAACGCTTTAGGCTTTGTGAATTAGGTTGATCCTAGTAGTTAAACTCTTAGATAAAGGTCCACTTGCTGGTGTTATCTTCACTCGCAATTGCTCCATAAAATCCCTCTGCAAGTTCTCGCGATTTCTACTTGTGTATGAATTATTCGACGATTACTTATCTCCTAACTCTAGCAATAGAACAATCAATAAACTAATCTAGTATGCATCCCAAATCAATCTAAGAATCACTCATAAACATTAGATGTAGTGAAAACAAACGATAAGATGATTAAAACTCATAACAAACTTGTATAATAACAAAGCTTCACGCTAGAACATTGAATTAATCCTTAACCAATAAAAGTTTAGCCTCTCATATTTACACCGTTTCCCGGTTTCCCCCAAAAGGGGTAAACCCTAAAATATGAATGAAGAACAAGTGTATTATGGGATGTAGAGATATGTGATTTAGATTAAGACGTCTTCTTTTATATGTCTCCAAATTGTGGAAGTGCCCGTGTATCGAACCCCGTGTTAACTGGTTGCCAAAAATCACCAAACTTGCAAAAGCAGTCCACAGCCAAGGCTGGTCGTGTAAAGAAATACACACAACTTGAATGGGCCGCGAGTTACTGTAGAATCCAGTCCATTTCCTAGTTCAGTGTCTCGTCAGCTTGCCGAAACTGACAACCTAATCTTCTCGCTCCACTTTCAGTTCTACGGAACTGACAGTACAGCCTTCAGATTTTCCTTCGGACATATGATACTCCGTGAAAAATACTCCATCAGACACACAATACTCCGTGAGAATTTTGTTCTTCTGGATTTGCTCCAGCACAGCCATGCTTTTCGCGGACAGTTTCCTCGTCGAGAAAATCTCAACTTCCTGACTTTCTTTACTTGCTCAGTCCCGTCTTCTTCTCTTAAACTCAAGCATCCGTTCCATATTTTCCCTGGAAACCCAAACTCTTCTCCATCACAGACCATGTTGGCATCATCCCAAACTCGAGCTAAATCACTACTTGCTCTCAACTGCCATTCCCTTCTTAACCATGCCCGAGTTTATTCTCCAACATCACAGCAAACTGCCATCTAACCACAGTTCCAAGACTTCCCTGCCATCACCATTTACTGCCATTAATCACAGCAGCATTAATTTCCTGTATTTGTCGTCAACTCCAACAGAAACTATGGAAACTCAAGCTCTTTCTGTTTTATCGGGATTACAGCTTCCTAACCCATCTCTATCTCCGATAACAGCAACACTCAGTTAACTCTCGTCGTCACTGCCAACTGCCAAAGCTCCATAAATCCCAACCATGAAACTGGCAGCATCTCCTTCTTCCTTGCTCGACAACCAACAGCACAGACCCACTCTCTCCAGTAACAGCTAAACCCGACAGCAAATAACTCATCTTCATCTCTCGGCATTGCTGCCATCAATTCACAGCAAACCTCGAGTCCTTCTCAGCCTTTTAAAATCTCCGCAAACACTCACCATTCCCTGATAACAATCTTCATATTTCTCCCTTCTGAATCTCGGTAAAGAACAGTACCTTTCTTTCCAGTCGCAGCAACCCAACAGTCTCCTCCGTTGCTACCAGAGTCGGTTCATCATCATCACAGCCTCGGAACTTTGCCTGATCTCTCTGTCCGATGAAGAAGATGAAATGCCCGTTCAGATTCTCTCATGAGTCTTGGCTGCCCCGAGTAGAATACTCGTCTGTCTTTAACAGTTCTGTGCAGTCGACACCTTTTGCAGCTTTAACTCGCTTCAATCGCTCGTAATTTCCTCATACGATGTCGGAATAATTCAATTCTTTCACCATTGGATCGTCTTTTCGTTCTATTCGAATGATATCAAGAACTCTTGGATTTAAACGAGTTCCACTTGGTCTTTGGTCCTTCTCCACTTGTACCTAACTTTTTTTATTGCACAATTAGGTGCAAATTCGCTTCTTTTGGACGATTCACCTAGCAAAACATAAAAAAAAAAAAAAAATAAGAGTAATATACAATAATTCACAAAAATATATAGCAATTACTAGCATGGATTCGACACTAAGTATATACAAAATATGCACTTAACAAACAACAACATATCAAAAGTATATAGAAGACATAATCCCATAGTAACTTCTTTTGGTGGTACATTGTTTTCCACAATGGTGTATGCTGTTACTAATCTGTTGACTTCAATTTCAATTTCAATGCATATTTTAATTTCCTTAAAAGTGTTTGTTATTGAGGATGTAAGAGTAATCACAGCGCGTTGATAGTGTTTGAAGAAATGTTTCACCGGAAAAACCACTTTCTTAACAGCTGCCTTGGCATAGCCTTTTGCTTCCACTTTTTTTTTGTGCATGTATGTTTATATATTTCTCTTTACATTAGCACATGAAGTGATTACTTTTACTTGCTTTCCTTCGTGAATATGAATTTGTTATAAGAAGGTTTTTTTTTTTTTTTGATAAGTCAAAAATTGTATTATTGAATAACTATATGTACAAAAACCTTACAACCCGAAGCTTATAAACTATTTGAATATAAAATAAGACAAATTTGGAAATTCAACAGAAATAAGAAAAAAAGTCATTCATTCATAATCCAGGCCCTCCCTCGCTCCAACTGAACATCCTCTCTTAGAAGTATGATCAAATCGAATACATCCTAGTTTTCTCAGATATCCAGCAAGTGAGGTCTAATAAGAACATAGACAGAAATACAAACATAGCACACTAGTTGTCCAATTACTGAAATCGTTTATATTAGTACAATTCAAGCATATCCTTGAAGACAATAATTTCGCAAACTGTCAGACGGAAACTTTTGGTTTATCCTTATAACGCATCTTAAGATTTTATGTCGATTACCTTTTTTTGTATGGAAGGTGAGAATATAGGGTTGTTTAACCAGCAAGGTGAAGACTACACCATTTTTCTAGATTCACAGCAGAACTGGCGCGTCATGAATCAAGGTTGTAACGACTTTTACCTATTGCGAAAATGCGTATTACAAAGTTTTTGTAACGACAATGGGGTCATTAAGAATTTTGGGTTGTAACGGCATTTGTAACAGAGCATAGCTGTTACTACGTGTCAGGTCGCAATAGAGCCCAGCTGGTACGATTTTTTTTTGCAACATGAGGGTCGTAACATGTAAAAGTCGTTACTACCATTTTTGTAACAAGCCAAAGGCGTCACTACGTGTTTAGTTGAAACAGTCTTAAGCCGTTACGATTTTTTTTAGAACGACAAAAAATTTACTGCCAGTCAACATTGACTAATTTTGACCAATTTTGACCAGATCAATATTGACTGGCAGTTTATTTTCTGCCGGAAATACGCCGGAATTCGAAGATAATTATCTACAAAAAATTTTCATTCAATCCAACCAATTTATATCACACTTTCAACAACAAAAACTTTTTTTATTCTTTCAACAACAACAACTTAAGAGAATTCCTAAGTTTTGAGGGAATACAATATCTGCTTAGAAACACAAGAAAATTCCTAAGTTATATGTGGCTTAAAGTTCATACAGTATCTGTTTATAACTTAAAGAGCATATAAGATAAAACTAAAAAACGCAAAGCTCACATAATAGTCCTTGCCTTCTCTTACACAATGTTTCTCTCTCAAATCTGCAACACTTCGCCTCACCTGCTCCAACGATACTCAATGAAATAATCAGAAGCAGAAATGGCATTATTAAGGATTCTTTCTTATCACCGATATAGTTAAGAGTTTAAGGAAAACATGATTCAATACAAAATAAAGCTTTAACTGACATCTCAGTTACATATGTTTGAGTAAACATAAGATACAGATCCTTAACTATTAAATTAACACATGACATGGACAACAAAACTAACCAGTCATTGTGTGGACAGTGGTCATGAGACCCTCAACAACGCCAAATTTGTCATTGTACAATAGATAAAAAAAATCATAACCAAACTAATAAGGTTTAATGCATCGCGGCGAGTGAAGTAAAACGGGAACGACGATAAATAAGATAGATACGATCGGGTTACACTGATGCATCTCTTGGAAAGAATGTTAAATGAGTAAGATGAGTATAGTTTATAGCATATTTAGGTAATATATCCATTTAATGATAATGAAAATAAGAATACTATAGAAAGGACAAAAATCTAAAACAGTTGAGAACAAAAAAATATGGTATGTATATATATAGCTAGTTGATGTTTGAATTATTGTTTGGGTAGATACAAATTGGGGAGGAAAGGAGTGAGAGAGTCAAAGAAGTGCATTTTTCAAGACTTGATTAGATTCTTGCAACAATAGATAATAGTAGTACAAGTGAGAGGAATAACTTAAATTTATAGCATCCCAATTAGTAAGAGTCCATATGCATATTGTGAAGTTGACATGAAGTTGTATGGAATTTTTGGGATCGGGAAGTTGCAAAAGTTTTACGTAATTTAACTGGCATATAAAACGATGATTAGAATTTTGATTTGGTTGGGTAGCGTAAATCATGGTTATTCCCAATGAAATATTATACTTCAGCTCACATCTCCTGAACTCGCTACACAAACTTTCTTTCTGGTGCATTTGCATTGCCTAACCTTCCCTTAAAAAGCATAATTTCCGGACCCATCTTATTCCATATTGGCATATGGAAATTAGGGAAGGTAAGATAATAAAATATAAAATATTGTTCGGATCCTGGTTTTGCGGATGCGTATCAATCTCTTATATGGTACATGAAGAATCTACCTTCTAAACTAGCTAACATATACACCGGGAAAATCGTTATATGACAGGATATCCTCTGAGATTTAAAATAATGGATAAATTATTTTCACAGTACATGAAAGGGTATTTGTAAATAGGCCTGAATGAATGACCAGTTTACTTGCTCCTATTGTTCACTTAACCGAGCTCTTTTCCACCGGTTAACCATGTGTTCCTGAGTTCATTATGAAAATTGATACATAACTTGAAGTTTCATTCATTTAGAGATGCAATCAAAGTTTAATAATGTTAGAGCACTGGTCGGTCGTACTCGCAAGCGTTGTTATCTCAAGCTTGTTTGTCAAGTTTAGTTGTCAAAACTGTAAGTCTTGAATTCTAGTTTACTAATAGCTAAGTCTTGTCTAGGATAGAAAGTGTAGTTGAGCTCTAGAATCCACGGTGTTCATTGATAGACACATTTTTATGTCTGATATAATCTCAATTGTATATATTAGTAGTGCTCGATTTTGTATTTATGTTTTTGGAAAAATAAGATTTTGCGGCGAAATTGGCTCGAAAAGTGTTTTTCGCGTTCATGGGAGGACATTTGCTATTCGGACCCTCACTTTGGATAAGGGGTAACCTAATTACTAAGGGGCATCCCATTTCCAGTCATCTGCTAATCGCACCCCTACTCTAGATAAGGGGAAACCATCTTCAACATTCAAAAATCAGGTTTTGGCGGGAAAAAAGTGTAGTTAAAGAGCAGTTTTGGCAATCGTGATTTGGAGGAGTTTGAGGTCGATTAAACCTCTGATTTTCATAGGATAGACTCCTTATGGGTCTAGGAATATGATATGGGTGTTTAAATCGATTAGATTGGGCTCAAACGACGGATTTTTTTCACAACAAGAAAATATGGAAAGTCATGTGTGTGACCTGTTTTAGGGAATTTTAGAGTGATTAAAATGCTATAAACCTTCCCAAAGATTTGTATCTATCTAAGGAAGAGTTTAGAATAAAAAGGAAAGCTCAGAAACGCGTAGAAATCCTAAAACAAGAAATTTTCGCAACTTGACCGTGAAGAGAAAGAAAGAGATTTTGGAAGATTTGGGAGAGATTTAATCGGTATTTTTGATATAAATAGATGTCTTGGGTCATATAGAAGAGGTGTCGAGAGTTTGGGAACCTAAGGAGAGCCAGAGAAGAAGAAATCAGAGCTTTACCAAACTCTGTTTCTGCTGCTGTTGAAGAAGAAGAACAGCTGAAGAACATTGACCCTCGGTAAACAGTCGCAGAAAAGTGTCGTTGTTTAACAGCTGAAGAACATTAAGCTGTTCAGGGCAGTCTTATTCTAGGGTTTTAAAATCAGCGACAAAGCAACAGTTTTTCTGTAACAGTTCCATTTAGGGGTGCACATACCCTACCCATACCCGCCAACCCTACCCTACCCGCCAGTTTTTTAACCGTATCCTACCCAATCCACTATTTGGCGGGTAGGGTGGCGGGTGAAGATTTTCTTAACCGCCAATAAACGGGTAGAGTAGCGGGTAAAGCTCGAAATTATCCTACTTTACTGATCTTCGATCAATTCCTACTAGGGGTGCACATACCCTAACCATACCCGCCAACCCTACCCTACCCGCCAGTTTTTTAACCGTATCCTACCCTATCCACTATTTGGCGGGTAGGGTGACGGGTAAATATTTTCTTAACCGCCAATAAACGGGTAGGGTGGCGGGTATAGGCCATATCCTACCCACCCTACCCGTTGTGCAGCCCTAGTTCCATTGTAACAGCTGTTTTGCAACACCAATACACTGTTGCAAACAGTCTGTGTTATTACTTTTCACTCTTTTAATCATCTTTTGAGCAACAAACACATATTTTGAGATCATGATTAATATGAGGAGCTAAACCCCAACACTGGGATGACGGAGGAAGCCATATTTCATACGTGTGGTAATTATATTTAATTCTTTTCATGACTTTTTGCATTAATTTAATCGTTTTATGATTTTTCTTAACTAGTTGTGAAGTCGTATGATGATGTATGCTTGGTCTAAGTGCTTTTGATGCATCATGCTAGTGATTTACAGTTAATCTTTTTAAAATCTACCCTGGCAAAGAATTAGAGTCAATAAACAAGAGCTATAATTGTCTAAGAATTGATTTTTGAACCACATGGTATGAGGTTTGGTGGAATCCTGAGTCTCAGTAATCTCTCAACATTGTGACAAACCTTGTGTATATATTTTCTTTATTTTTATTGTTTTCTATTATTAAGTCTGAAATTGAGTCTACACAAGTCCGAGTTGAACGAACTTTATTTACCACTTAAAAAACTACATCAACTTTTGGCGTCACTGCCGGGGATTTGTATTTAGATTTGTTTTAGGTTTATTTTTATTTTTATTATTTTTTTTTGTTCTTTTTTACGCGTTTTGGTATTTTTCGATTCTTTTCAGATTTGGAGCGAAGCTACAAGGAAAGAAAAGTACTATAAAAGGAAAGCATCGCCGAAGAAGGAAAGAAAAGAGGAATCTGAAAGGAGTGAAGAAGAAGATTTTGTATATAGTTATTTTGTTTTATTTTTAGAAGTTGTAAATAGGGTTTTATTTTTGTAATTTTTCTTTTCCTTTTTGGACATTTTTATTTTTGGACTTGGACAATTTTATTTTTAAACCCTAAGGAAGGGTTAAAATTAAATATAAACTCTTTGCAGGGAAGGACGACAGTTACGATACTGTCTCAGCCCCTCGGGTTCGTAGACTGACATAGGAGTCGGTGGCCTGAGTCGACTTCAACGGTTCATCGCCCGTCTGGTACGGGAGGTAAGACTCTATCCACCCACGAATCCCCTGTCAGTGGGTTTTATTTTGTGTGACAACTCACACCCCTGCAGTAGAATGTCGAACTGGTATTACAATAGCCAATACAACGAATATCCGACTGAGTTTCAAAATGGACGTTACTACTTTGACCATAGTGTGAATAGTAGTTGGGAACATCAGTCTTTTGAAGATTATGGTCCATACCATGGTGAGCCCAATTACTATCCACATACGCACCGGTCATTTGAGCAAAATTCTTATATTTCTCCTTTAGAAGAGTCTCTCAGGAAATTAGAAGAGTCGACACGTAGGATAGCGGAGATGAATAACTTAGTTTATGACGAAAGAAAACTTTCTTTAGAGGAATCCCTCAAGCTGATAGCTGAGACGAACGAAAGAATTGCTCGAAATAATCTTAATTTTCAATACAGTATCTCCAATAATACCCTTGAAAATGAGGATAGTTATTTGCATAATCAAGATGACGAGGATATAATTGGTAACACTACTTGTTGTTTAGATGAGGTTCAACCATTTTCATGTTATTATAATGATTATGATGAGGATAGTGTTGATGAAGAATTTGAACTAAATAGGCATAGTGATCAGGAATTTGCTACTACAACTGAGCTTAATAATAATATTATTTCTAGTTCAAATCCAAATAATTTTAATAATTATTCACCTATTCAAAAGGACGAGGATTTGACTAAAGATACCCCCGTTTTAGACGATGTAGTATTTCCTTTTGATTACGAAGCTAATAATGGTTTAGAGGAACAAGTATATTTTGAGTCTAGCGATTTAGAAACAATAGACTTAGAAAAAGAAAATGAACTCGTCGAGATGAGTGAGGATGTACCCGACTTAGAAGAATCAATTGACCATTTTCATGAGTTAGATGACCTTGAAATTAGGGAAGTTGTGACTAGTCTTTCTAGAGACACTGAAAACTCGAGGTTTGGGGGTGATTATCATTCTCCATGTGATTTAACTCTTCGAAAGATCCCTCACTTGGGACTTGACATATTGCCTCAACCATTTTACAAGATTATCTTCATACACGTTTTTCTGAACCTAGTGATGTCCACAAGAAATTTCAGTTATTAGAAACCCATCCTCTGGTTGATGTGGTTTACCCAGGCTATGATACCCAGATTGACTTTGTTTTCCCACCAAATATTTTTCTTCCAAATGTGGGAGTGTTTGATTTTCAAAAGTGTCGAATATTAAGTTTTGAGACTAAACCTAATTACTTTAGGAGATTAGGGTCGACATACTTGTTTAAGGAAGATCACCACTCTCATTGTGGTCGGCTGTGTAAGTCAAATATGATTGACTTAGAGGATCCTCAATTATTCAGGTTATTATTATGTGCTTCTAAGTTTTTATTTGAGTTTTTCCATACTCTAGAACCTTAACATTTGGATCTAACCTATGAGGAAATGCAACCCATGAAAATATTTTATTTGGACCCAGTTATAGATCCTGAACCTGAACCACAGCTGGATGTAGTTGTCTTAAACAGGAAACTAGACAAGGGTGTGCTTTATTTGTTCATTTTCTTGGCATGTTGCAGATTCCTTTTACTTGTGATAGCTCTATTTGGTTTTGATGACCCACAGATATTTCGGCTATTACTTTATGATTTTATAAGGTGACTAATCTTTTCTTAGTTTGGCTGAAGACATTAAACTTAGCACTTCTTGGGAGGTAACCCATTCACATGCAACACGGTAATATCTTTCCTTATCTCTTTTGCTTCAAATGGTAACAGTTTCTCCTTGTTCATGCTTTTAATTTGATCTTTAGAACATTGAGGACAATGTTAGATTTAAGTTTGGGGGTATAGGAGAAACTTTTTAGTTGCACAATTAAACTCCAGAGCCTAGAAATTTATGCTTATTAAGGATGGCACTAACCAATCTAAGTGGATGGAAGCATTTTGGTTGTAGGAGTTGAGGAACCAATCTGACTAGATGGCAACATCTAAAGAGTCTATTCATAAAAGCACAGAGCTCAGGTGTTAGAAATAACATGATAGTTTCACCATATCTCGTTGAGTCCTTTTCACTTCAGTTTTTATTTTGTTTTGTTTTTAACTATGTTTCTCTAGGTGATTAGGTGGGGCTCACGATTCAAGTTGTTACCAATGCTAGGGTGAATTAGAGTGATTGAGATACAAAAAAAAAAGTTGAAAAAAGAAAAGAGTTGAAAAAAAAAAAGAGACCAGACCATCAGACCAACTGAAATAAATTCAATAAAGTCGACCACTGGAACCCTTTTATATGCCAGTTGTGTTGACCTAAAGTTAGGATTATCAATCACTGGTTCCCTTGTATATGCCAGTGTGTTGATATTAGTCAGACTAGTATCTCGGTCCATTAGGATAGGTTCATTTTGGCGGAGGCCTTCAGACAGATATGAGAAACACCGTTTACCTAGTAAACATCAAAACCATATATGTTTTTCTATATCCATCTTCTTGATCTATCCATGTGATTAGTTTTGACTCCGGATATTGATGTCCATAGTGCGACTATCTGAGTAGAGCTCTGTCACTTCATATGAATTTTAGTATGCTTGAGCGCAAACTCGTGTACAACAATTGGAATTTCACATCAGGGTACTTCCTCCTGTAGTCAATAAGTATGCCAACCAAGGAGATTCTTTATTTCCTTACAAGGTTCTGTGTGGATAGCTAGGGTCTGGAGTAAAAAGGTTTTGTGGGTATACCTCTGGTAAGCCCTCCGGAGACAACACTCCGCCACTAGGGACACCTAGGGGTTTAAAGGCTTATTGCATACGTTAAATGCAATCGACGATGCCTGCGACAGTGAGTTAGATTTTATTTCTATTTTATTTTTGCTCGAGGGCTAGCAAATAATAGGTTTGGGGGTATTTGATAGACATATTTTTGTGTCTGATATAATCTCAATTGTATATATTGTTAGTGCTCGATTTTGTATTTATTTTGGCTTTTTATGTCTTTGTAGGTGTTTTTGGAAAAATAAGATTTTGCGGCGAAATTGGCTCGAAAAGTGTTTTTGCGTTCATGGGAGGACATTTGATATTCGGACCCTCACTTTGGATAAGGGGTAACCTAATTACTAAGGGAAATCCCATTTTCAGGCATCTGCTAATCGCACCCCTACTCTGGATAAGGGTCAACCATCTTCAACATTCAAAAATCAGGTTTTGGCGGGAAAAAAGTGTAGTTAAAGAGCAGTTTTGGCAATCGTGATTTGGAGGAGTTTGAGGTCGATTAAACCTGTGATTTTCATAGGATAGACTCCTTATGTGTCCAGGAATCTGATATGGGTGTTTAAATCGATTAGATTGGGCTCAAACGACGGATTTTTCTCACAACAAGAAAATATGGAAAGTCACGTGTGTGACCTGTTTTAGGAAATTTTAGAGTCATTAAAACACTGTAAACCTTCCCAAAGATTTGTATATATCTAAGGAAGAGTTTAGAATAAAAAGGAAAGCTCAGAAACGCGTAGAAATCCTAAAACAAGAAATTGTCGCAACTTGGCCGTGAAGAGAAGGAAAGAGATTTTGGAAGATTTGGGAGAGATTTAATCGGTATTTTTGATATAAATAGATGTCTTGGGTCATATAGAAGAGGTGTCGAGAGTTTGGGAACCTAAGGATAGCCAGAGAAGAAGAAATCAGAGCTTTACCAAACTCTGTTTCTACTGCTGCTGCTGTTGAAGAAGAAGAACAGCTGAAGAACATTGACCCTCGGTAGACAGTCGCAGAAAAGTGTCGCTGTTTAACAACTGAAGAACATTAAGCTGTTCAGGGCAGTCTTATTCTAGGGTTTTAAAATCAGCGACAAAGCAACAGTTTTTCTGTAACAGTTCCATTGTAACAGCTGTTTTGCAACACCAATACACTGTTGCAAACAGTCTGTGTTATTACTTTTCACTATTTTAATCATATTTTGAGCAACAAACACATATTTTGAGATCATGATTAATATGAGGAGCTAAACCCCAACACTGGGATGACGGAGGAAGCCACATTTCATACGTGTGGTAAGTATATTTAATTCTTTTCATGACTTTTTGCATTAATTTAATCGTTTTATGATTTTTCGTAACTAGTTGTGAAGTCGTATGATGATGTATGCTTGGTCTAAGTGCTTTTGATGCATCATGCTAGTGATTTACAGTTAATCTTTTTAAAATCTACCCTGGCAAAGAATTAGAGTCAATAAACAAGAGCTATAATTGTCTAAGAATTGATTTTTGAACCACGTGGTATGAGGTTTGGTGGAATCCTGAGTCTCAGTAATCTCTCGACATTGTGACAAACCTTGTGTATATATTTTCTTTATTTTTATTGTTTTCTATTATTAAGTCTGAAATTGAGTCTACACAAGTCCGAGTTGAACGAACTTTATTTACCACTTAAAAAAGTACATCATTCATCATGAAAAGACGAAGAACTACTCAAGGAACTAGTGGAACTTCATCGACAAAAAGGTATGTGGAGACTTGAACTTATCTATCACTCAAAAGTCTACTTTATCTCCTATCTGGAGACAAAAGTCGTATTGCTATATAGACTATGATTATACACATGTACTATTTCGAGTTGAGTTTATCTCGCTTGTCTATTTCTCGAAATATGTGTTGGTAAGATTTCGCTTTGGCCAAGTTCATCTTCACTAGTGACGAAAGTCATATTAGTTTCAATTACTTGAAAATCGCTTTGACGAAAAATAGTTTGTGAACAACAACTATATAGCGTCCTCTAAGAATGTTTCAATAATTGAAATGAGAGTTTAGAATACGTAACCATAGTTGGATATAAACATTGTGAGACAACTCATATGTGTGTACGTCCAATATCCTTGAACCAAAGTATGCGTACTTTTCGGCTCAGGATAACCGGAACTAAAGTCCGCATACCAGTATGCCCACTGGCGGAAGTTCACATCCCGTGAATTTTTGCTGAAGTTTGTGAATTGAAAACAAATTTAATCCGGGTACTTAAGTCCGCGTACCAGTATGCGTACTTAAGTAGGTCATTTTCTAGAAACAGTTTAATTCGTGAACTAAGATATTTATATAATAAGGAATGCAATCTTTGTAAATCGTGGCTATAATGTTCATGAATCGATTCGAGTGAATCAAAACTGTTTTTGTTTCGATTGTGTCTTGTATACTTCAATGAGATCTAAGCAATTGAAGAACTCTTTAACTAGTTCATTTAAGTCATTTGAACTAGTTGTGGTAAAGAAGAATAAGGTTGATATGAAAGTGCTCATATGGCTAACCTAAGGTTAACCACCGTTGAACCAACGAATTGTACCCGTTTATGTACGGTTACTCAAACCTAAATGAAGTTACATTTCATGTGTGTATAACAAGCTAAGTTCGATCTAACGGTTGAAAGATATTAGCTTGAGTCTAATCAGGTTTTCATCTAACAGTGAATATTGAATGCTTTTTACCAAGATAACTTAGATTGCAAACCCTGATTTGAAGATTATATAAAGGAGAACTCTAACAACTGGGAAACCTAATTACCACACTTCCTGTGTGATACTAGTTGTAAGCTAGAGTAGATTCTCCTTTAACCTTAGGTTTCTATCGAGACCCTGTAGGTTAACGACTTAAAGACTTTATTGGGATTGTGAAGCCAGACCCAACTATCTTCTATATAGTTGCGTGATATGATCTTGCTGTTTCTATCGTATTTGAGTACAATCGTAAGGATTGGCTTGAGATTAATTTCTCCGATAGGCAAGATAGAAAAGTAGTCACAAACTCTTCGTCTCATTGTTTGTGATTCCATAATATCTTGTTTCGCTAGTCGATTAAGATTATTGTGAGGTGATTGATATTTCTAGGTTGTTCTTCGGGAATATAAGTCCAGTATATCAATTGGTTCCTGTTCACCTTGATTTTATCAAAATACGGAACAAAACTCGTAGGTATTTATATGGGAGACAGATTTATCTATTCCTGTAGACTTTTCTGTGTGATACAGATTTGTTTATTAAAGTCTTCGACTTTGGGTCGTAACAACTCTTAGTTGTGGGTGAGATCAGCTAAGGGAATCAAGTGCATAGTATCCTGCTGGGATCAGAGACGTAGGGAGCGCAACTGTACCTTGGATCAGTGTGAGATTTATTGGGGTTCAACTACAGTCCAGATTGAAGTTAGTTTGTAGTAGGCTAGTGTCTGTAGCATCTTAATACAGTGTGTGTTCAATATGGACTAGGTCCTGGGGTTTTTCTGCATTTGGGGTTTCCTCGTTAACAAAACTTCTGGTGTACATGTTATTTCTTTTCCGCATTATATTTTGTTATATGATTGAAATATCACAGGTTGTGCGTTGAATCAATCAATTGGGAAATCCAACCTTTGGTTGTTGATTGAAATTGGTTGATCCTTGAACATTGGTCTTTGGTACCGTTCTAGTTTTTATCTTGTATTCAATTAGACTCGCAGATTTCTATTTGCTTGAGTAAGTACTGAATCTAGAAATTGAGATATAACTCTTTGATATACTTTTTATTAAGATTGAGTCTGACTGTCTAGTTGATTCTCTTAAAAGTATATTGGAGTTTGTCCATACAGATTGCTAAGAGAAACATTGGGTGTGGTTGTTAGATCCCCGCTTCATCAATTGGTATCAGAGCTTGCAAACACATTAAAGACCTCATAAGTTTGTGTTTGTAGCGATATGATTATGGACGAGTCTATCTCTAATAACGTACCGGGTCAAAAATTACCAGATGATTTTCAAAGCTTGAATTCACCTGAGAGAACTGTCACATCTATGTCAATATCTAAACATTCTCTTAATGTAAAAATTGTTGATAACTGGGAAACACTCCTAGAAGAACAGTTGGATGAACTTTCTGATGAAGGTGATCAGATATTGATAGAGAGGTTGATGAGGAAATATCAGAGTATGTTAAGGTTTTGAATTCGTTGGAAAAGAAGAAGATGACAACTTCTCATATCACACCTCTTCTGACTCCTCTTTGTCGAAAAAACAAGCAGTTGAAAAGATGGTACGCATGTGTTTATGTTTTGAATCGTTCTAACGAATCGATCCTCAAGGATTTTGAGGAAAACCTACATACGAAGTCACTTGAATGTGATAATCTTTATCAAAAGTACTTTTCATCGGAAGAGAAACTTGCAGAATCTGAAGCAAGGATTAACTCTCAACAAGTTAGTTTTGATGACAGAGAAAACGCTTTTCTCGCTCGAGAAAAATGTCTTGATGCTGATTTAACTGATGCTCTCGATAAAATCAAGATGTTGGAAGATGACTTGAAAAATTTAAATACTAGTTCAAGCAAGTTAACCACTATGGGAGAAGGTAAAAATCATCTTGATACACGACGATTGCGCTATAAGGGAATAGATGCTCCTAGTATTAGCAAAAATGTAAAATTTATCAAGGCTAGTGATTCTTCTCAACAAAAGGTTTCCACTGATGGAAAAAGTGAAATACCTTCACCGGCAGTTAAGGTTCAAAAGAGCAAAGTATATCAATCTCCAAAGTCAACACACACGGATCGAGGTAAGAACATTCCTTATGTTTGCCACTATTGTGGAAATAAAGGTCACATGGAAAGGAGATGTCGTTTCTGTATAAGGAATGAGAAACTTCATGATGTTCTTATTGGGCATCACAAGAAGTTGCGAAACCAAGATCAAATGCTAAGACTAATCCCCTTAATGCTACAGGTTGTAACTGTCCAACCTTTAGGCAAAGGAATCAGTGCTGTAATAAATCTAGATTTGCCTATAAACATCATACGAATCCTTTTCACAATCGTAATGGTTATCAAAAGGATAACTTCGTATAGACTAAGACAAGATTCAATGCTACCAATTGGAGAAAAACTAACTTGCAAAAGAATAGTCAATCCAATTCTCTTCTGAGAAATTCTGAAGAGAGTAATTGGGAGAAGGTCTCGGTTGTTCCTAAACGCACTCAAAAGTGGGTACCAAAGAAAGCCAATGATTCTTTGAGTGTAAAAAGAAATGATCTTCTAGAAAATTCCATGACTATGGAGAAGGCAGTATCCATGATGTTGGAACTTAACAAGTTATTTGGAAAAATGGAAAATTGGATGTGAAAGGCTCTAAAAGCGATCTCTAATGATAATCCAAAGGTCACTTGTGGTGAGAAATACATTGTTCACCCCAACACAACTTGATTGTGTTGTAAGTGCATCCTCACCAAGGAATGCCCTACTATGTATACGGTGAGGGAAGCACGAGAATTAGGGCACACAGATTATGTTCGGTAAGGCTGTTGAATTCGAATGGATTCTTTTAAAAAGGTATGTCTATAAACTTAAGCAAGATTTGTGTTTTTATTTGCTTAGAGTACTTATAATGATCCATGTACCTTTCTTATCGTTCATTTCTATCCAACTTGATCTTTGTTTAAGGTTTCTAAATGTTTAGGTATGGAAATAGTAGTTCGGGATGTTTAGACTTCAGGGTAGTCATACCAAGTACGCATACCATCATTTAAAGTCAAAATCCAGGGGTTTTAGTAGGCATACTCGTTTGCATACTACCCCAGGTCATGAAAATTCGTTTGCATACCCATATGCATACTTGCCTGTAGACGTCAATTTTCGGTAAACTTGTTTTGGCCGTAAATTCTTCGTCCAAACTTGGATTGACCTCATTATTTATTCATTATTTTCCTCTTTGAATTCTCTTCAAGATGGAGATGACAAACCTTGAATTTGGATGAGTTAAGATTGGTATTTGTCTTGTCTCTTGTTTTTGAGTGTTTTGCTCCGCTTCGTCGCACTTGTTCCACTTCTCTTGGACTTGGGCACTTGGATTCTTGGAGTTGTACTCTTCGAAGATAATTTGTAGCTTTTCCAAGAATTTTTTGGGTGAATCACAAAGAAGGAAGTTCAAGAATGGGCAGTAGTATGCATTGCTATGGGATTCTTGAATGTTCACAATCATCCTTTGTGAACTATGGTGCATGGTCGTTAATGACTTTGTATGTTCTTCTTTGTTAAGAAAATCTTATTATACGCCTTTGGTAGCTATTCTTCTTGTAAATCCGGCTTGATGCCTAGGAAACTTCTTATGAGAATTTATTCTTGTTTTGAGAAGTTTTACTAGAGTTTGGAATAGCCATTATTGTGAGTACACATAGCTATGTCCAACGTTTTCATCTTCAATGTTTTTATTTATTTATTTAAATTATAAGTTTTTTGGAAGATGATTTTTGCAATTTTAACCTTTATGATTTTTATGTACTGCAAATTGTTATGGGATATGTTGTTTTCGTCCGTGAACCTGTGACTGTCCCATACTTGTTCAAAAGTTATCTCTATTATGTCAGTATGAAAGTATTGATAAAAGATAGAATAAAATTTTGACATTATAAAAGTTAAAGCCTTTTATGTCATTATTTGATGGAAGAAAGGATAAATTTTTTTAGAGCACTGCTCGGTCGAACTCGCATGCGTTGCTATCTCAAGCATGTTTGTTGATGTTAGTGATCAAAACTATAAGTCTTGATTTCTAGTCTACTATAGTTAAGTATTGGACTAGGATAGAAAGTGTAGTTGAGCTCAAGAACTCCATGGCGATCATCATACAAGACGAATGACTATTCAAGGAACTGGTGGAACTTCATCGACTAAAAGGTATGCGGAGACTTGACCTTATCTATCACTCAAAAGTATATCTACTCTATCTCCTATCTTGAGACAAAAGTCGTTTTGCTATATAGACTTTGACTATACACATTTGTTATTTCGAGCCGAGTTTATCTCGCCTATATATTTCTCGAAATATGTGTTGGTAAGCTTTCGCTTTGGCCAAGTTCATCTTTACCTAGTGAGAAAGTCATGTTGTATTTCAATCACTTTGAAAAAGGCTTTGAAGAAAAATGGTTTGTGAATAACTATATAACGTCCTCTAAGAATGTTTCAATGACTGAAATGAGAGTTTAGATTATATAACCATTGTTGGATATAAGCATTGTTTGGCAACACATATATGTATAGGTCCTTATTCCTTGAACCAAAGTATGCGTACTTTGTTGATCAGGAAAACCGGAACAAGAGCTGTGAGCTCAGTCCTCGAACAGGCGGAGGTTCTCATCTCGATAATATCTGCTGGAGTTTGTGAACTCCTTCCGGTAACTTAAGTCCGCGAACTTGAGTTGGTTATATCTAAAGACGATTATTTGTGAACTTATATTTATATAAACTAAGGAATACAAATTGCAAACCATGGCTATAAAGTTCATGAATCGATTCGAGTGAATCAAATCGTTTTTGCTTCGATTGTGTCTTGTATAGTTATTTAAGATTTATACAACTGAACAACTCTCTAACTAGTTCATTTGAGTCATTTGAACTAGTTATGGTGAAAAAGAATATGGTTGATATGAAAGTGCTCATATGGCTAACCATTTGGTTAACTACTGTTGAACCAACAAATGTACATGTTTAGGCACGGTTACACAAACCTAAAATTGTGCATTTCATTTGTGTGTAACAATCTAAGTTTTCGATCTAATGGTTAAAAGATATTAGCTTGAATATAATCAGGTTTTCATCTAATGGTGAATATTGAATGCTTTGTTACCAAGCTAACATTGATTGCAAATCCTGATTTGAAATACTAAATAAGGGAGAACTCTATCAACTGGGAAACCTAATCCGCACACCTCCTGTGTGATACCAGTTGCATTAGCTAGAGTCGATTCTCCTTTAACCTTAGGTTTATTCTTGTAAACCAGGTTAACGACTTAAATACTTCATTGGGATTATGAAGACAGACCGATACTACTTTCTCGTAGTTGTGTGATCTAAACTTGCATATTCTATCGTGTTGAGTACAATCGTAACGGTTGGCTTGATATAAATATCTCTGATAGGCAAGATATAAAAGTAGTCACAAACATCTTCGTCTCATTGTTTGTGATTCCATAATATCTTATTTCGCCGCGTTTATTAAGATTATTGTGAGGTGATTGATAATTCTAGGTTGTTCTTCGGGAATATAAGTCCGGGTTATCAATTGGTTCCTGTTCACCTTGATTTATCAAAAGACGGAACAAAAACTTGTAGGTATTTCTGTGGGAGACAGATTTATCTATTACCGTAGACTTTTCTGTGTGATATAAATTTGTTTATTAAAGTTTTCGACTTTGGGTCGTAGCAACTCTTAGTTGTGGGTAAGATCAGCTAAGGGAATCAAGTGCGTAGTATCCTGCTGGGATTAGAGACGTAAGGAGCGGAACTGTACCTCGGATCAGTGTGAGATTGATTGGGGTTCAACTACAGTCCAGACCGAAGTTAGTTTGTAATAGGATAGTGTCCGTAGCGGCTTAATACAGTGTGCGTTCAATCTGGACTAGGTCACGGGGTTTTTCTGCATTTGCGTTTTCCTCGTTAACAAAATTCTGGTGTCTGTGTTATTTCTTTTCCGCATTATATTTTGTTATATAATTGAAACATCACAGGTTGTTCATTAGAATCAATCAATTGGAAATCCGACCTTTGGTTATTGATTGAAATTGATTGATACTTGAACATTGGTCTTTGGTACCGTTCAAGTGATTTCTCTTGTATTCAATTAGACTCGCATATTACTATTTGCTTGAGTAATAATTGAATCGAGAAAGAGAGATATAACTCTTTGATATACTTTATTAAGATTGAGTCTAGTTGATTCTCTTGAAAGTACATTGGAGTTAGTCCATACAGATTGCTTATCGAAATATTGGGTGTGGTTGTTGTACCCCCGCTGTTTCAATTGGTATCAGAGCAGGAAAACACGTTTAAAGACCTTACAAGTCTGTGTTTGTAGCGATCTGACTCTATGGAAAGGAGTACTATCTCTGATAAACGTGTCACCAGAAATAAAAGTTCTGTCTCGTCTAATTCTATTAAAGAGAAAGGTTCTTCAATCTCGAATATAGATGAACCTTGTGTTCTGACGAGACAGACAAACACTGACATGAGTGATCTCGATTACCCTCCAAAAGAGACCATCTCTATTAATGAACGGAAAACGGCTGAAGAAAGTGAATTTATTCTAAATATTTTTAGAATCCAAGCTGATAGATTTAATCGATTGAAACACCATGTCAATGTTCTTCTTGGTATAGTAAGAGACTACAAATTCAAAGAAAATACTGAAGATCATTCTTCACATATGTCTCTTGAGGCTAGCCTCAAAAAGGATGCTTCGGAAATTGAACATCGCTTGAGTAAACTCTCTATTCAAGGATGCTATAAGCAGTCTAATATACCAAGTACTTCTGCTATGACTGAAAATGTTCCAGATCCAGAAGTAAAATTATAATCCCTTCCTATCATAAAAGATGTATTAGTCTCCTCTAATCAAGGACGTTCTACATCACATGGAAGGAAGAAATCTCCTAATGAGACTATTACGACTGTACTATCTAATCATTCTTGTGATCGAAAGTATGTCTCTTCTGTGAGACAAAGAGTTCTGTTAAACAAAGGGGAAACTCTAGGTTGAATAAAAGCTCCGTGGTTCAACTTCAACACACCTTAGAATTAATTCTCAAAGGTGTAACTGACATTCTTATGTCTAAAAAAATTGGTTTTCGTACTTTCCCTGTGTATGCTACCAGGAAGGTCAGTTCAATGAGCTCCTCGAATGCTCAAAAGCATAACATACGTCTTGACGAACATCGTCTAAGGAAAGATCAAGTCTTACCTATTGTTAACATAAAAGGTGATGTTACCTTAAGTGAGAATAAAATTCCAGAAGAAAGGAGGAAAAATGATGATATTAATGATAACCTGAAGAAGATGATTCAAGGTTATATCAACAGGTTGTCTATCCTCTACAGACAAAATTCTTCTGGTAAGAACTCAAACCATGTCTTGTATTTTGATAATTTCTCACATCAAAAGGGATTCCTTCCTAGATATGAAAGGAAAAACAGACTTGGTCGCAAACATCATTCATTTGATGAGCTAAAAGCTCATACTTGTGCCAATTGATCACAAGGTTGAAATCTCTCACACAAAATCCTGGTTGAGAGATATGCTCAGGTATATTTGTGTCAATAGTATTCTCAGATCCTCAAGCTATTTTCTTATCGTCTTTAGCATGAGTATCGATGCAAAATACTTGCACAAGTATTTGTGCTTACTGTGGTAATTTTTCTTTTTGATTGTTTGGTTAAACAAGGTGCCACTCATGCATTCTAAATTTGCTTCTCTTTTGATTTTTTTTGGAGTCATTATGTTTTATTCACATTACTGTGAGTTTTTCTGCAAAGTCGTGTGCGTACGACTCTTGTTTTTTATTTTGGGACAAGATTGATTTCTTACAGGTTACCTGTGTGACTGGCGCGAATCAATGAAAGAAACCCTATAATTCCTTCCCTAAAGAAATATTTTAAGTACCCGACCTATTGAGTTACGTAAGTCACGTACGCATACTCTAGGTTCTTTTTTGGGTTATCAAGAATGTCTTCTTATTCATCTTGCTATGGTGATTTTGCAAGGGGATTTCTTGAGAAAGGTTTTGGTTCCGAGTCCAAGGGAGGGAAGAAAATAACCCTTGTAGATGAATATCATCATAATGCCTCATGTTACTATGCCTATACTCATGAGGATGTTGATAAGTAAGATATGATCTCTGCTGAAGTTGTTCATGATTTACTTAAATACTTTAAGGAGTCAAAATTGCAGCTCGTTGATACCCTGAAAAGTCTTGATGTGTTAAAGACTGAGTTGAAAAAGGTTACCTATAACCTTGGTCTCATAAAATCTCACATCAATGATCTTCTCAAAGAGAACCTCTTCTATGAAGATGCAATGGATGTTGTCAATCACAAGCTTAAAGACCCCAAGATTTGTGAGGTTCCTGAACCGTCTAATTGACCTTAGTTCGAGTACGGGCATAACACTGGAGTCTGCTTTTTGTTTCTTAGCTTGTAATTTTTAGTTTTGCCTAGTAAATCTTCTTTTCTTGTTTTGTTTAGAAGAATAACTAGAGTTTGGAATAGCCATTATTGTGATTACACATAGCTATGTCCAACGTTTTCATCTTCATGTTTTTAGGTTTATTTGTTTAAATTCTAAAAGTGTTTGGAAGATGATTTTTGCAGTATTAATATTTATGGTTTTATATATTGAAATTTTTATGGGATATGTGTGTTTGCGTCCGTGAACTATGATTGTCCCATACCTTGTCAAAAGTTAAGTATTTCATATGTCGATATGCATGTATTGATAAAAGAATGAATGAACTTTTGACAAATACAAAAGTTAAGCCTATTATGTCATTTATTGATGGAAGATAGGTTAAAATATTTTGTTGACAAAGATTATGTCTATTGTATGTCATTGTGCGAATAGTGATGGAAAATATAAGGAATCCTTGTATATTCCGCAGTATTGATCTTCCCTGATCCATATTTTTTATGTATTACTGTGAGGCTCCGTAAGTTCTCTTATGTCGAGCATGATCAATTAAATTCATCACTATTTGTGGTTAATTTGGTTGTATATTTCCGATTGCATTAATTGTGGGTTCTCTTGTGATTAATCTAAGTGAGTATTTTTAGATTCAAATTCATATTCGTTTGTGAATTGTTTTGTCCAAAGAAATCCTTCTTTTCTTTTGAAATTAAGGTCTCTCATGTTGTTCTTTCGGGAATGACATTTTATGGGGGAGAGTTCTTTATTTAACTTGTGCTTAATTGCCAAATCTTTGTGGGGAGTGCGGCTGTGGAATATTATAAGGGTTATCTTGTATCTTTATAAACTCCTTGATGAATGCATTTAGCTTCGGCTTTATGATTGCATCTAAACAAGTTGATATATGCTTTCTTTTGGTCATGAAATGTCTCTTTTGGAAATTTCATTAGGATCCCGTTTTCGTACCTTTGCCAATTTTATTGACAAAAAGGGGGAAAATTAATATGTAGTTCACACTACAAATACATATGGGGTTACCGGATCATTATGTAAGGGGGAGTGGTTTCCATGTGAGATGGAGTATTGACTAAGGGGGAATGATACATATCACCATAGTATTTTTGTCGAAGTTGTGATACAATTGAACTTTGATGCTGCATAATGATACTATGACACAGTATAACAATGATTGAGAATTATGTTTTCTCATTGTTATAGCTACGGATTTTCAACAACGATGATGTTGAACTTACAACCTTTTGGATCATTGGAGTATTTGGAAGTGACGAAGATTTAGAATAATGTTGAAGATTAGGCATGTGGAATAGGAGCTACAAAAGTTTGTTTATTTATTTTTGTATTCCATATGTATTGATAGTTTTGTCACTAAAATTGACAAAGGGGGATATTGTTAGAGCACTGCTCGGTCGAACTCGCATGCGTTGCTATCTCAAGCATGTTTGTCAATGTTAGCGATCAAAATTATAAGTCTTGATTTCTAGTCTACTATAGCTAAGTCTCGGACTAGGATAGAAAGTGTAGTTGAGCTCAAGAACTCCATGGCGATCATCATACAAGACGAATGACTATTCAAGGAACTGGTGGAACTTCATCGACTAAAACGTATGTGGAGACTTGAACTTATCTATCACTCAAAAGTCTATCTACTCTATCTCCTATCTTGAGACAAAAGTCGTTTTGCTATATATACACATTTGTTATTTCGAGCCGAGTTTATCTCGCCTATATATTTCTCGAAATATGTGTTGGTAAGCTTTCGCTTTGGCCAAGTTCATCTTTACCTAGTGACGAAAGTCATGTTATATTTCAATCACTTTGAAAAGGGCTTTGACGAAAAATGGTTTGTGAATAACTATATAACGTCCTCTAAGAATGTTTCAATGATTGAAATGAGAGTTTAGATTATATGACCATCGTTGGATATAAGAATTGTGTGGCAACACATATATGTATAAGTCCTTATTCCTTGAACCAAAGTATGCGTACTTTGTTGATTAGGAAAACCGGACAAGAGCTGTGAGCTCAGATCGCGAACTCAGTCTGCGAACTGACGGAGGTTCTCATCCCGAGAATATCTGCTAGAGTTTGTGAACTCCTTCCTGGAACTTAAGTCCGCGAACTAAGTCCGCAAACTTGAGTTGGTTATATCTAAATACGATTATTTGTGAACTTATATTTATATAAACTAAGGAATGCAAATTGCAAACCCTGGATATAAAGTTCATAAATCGATTCGAGTGAATCAAACCGTTTTTGCTTCGATTGTGTCTTGTATAGTTATATAAGATTTATACAATTGAACAACTCTCTAACTAGTTTATTTGAGTCATTTAAACTATTTATGGTAAAGAAGAATATGGTTGATATGAAAGTGCTCATATGGCTAACCATTTGGTTAAATGCCGTTGAACCAACAAATGTACATGTTTGGGTACGGTTACACAAACCTAAAATTGTGCATTTCATTTGTGTGTAACAAGCTAAGTTTTCGATCCAACGGTTGAAAGATATTAGCTTGAATCTAATCAGGTTTTCATCTAACGGTGAATATTGAATGCTTTGTTACCAAGCTAACATTGATTGCAAACCCTAATTTGAAAGACTATATAAGGGAGAACTCTAACAACTGGGAAACCTAATCCGCGCACCTCTTGTGTGATACTAGTTGTATTAGCTAGAGTCGATTATCCTTTTACCTTAGGTTTCTTCTTGTAAACAAGGTTAACGACTTAAAGACTTCATTGGGATTGTGAAGCCAGACCGATACTACTTTCTTGTAGTTGTGTGATCTGATCTTGCATATTCTATCGTGTTGAGTACAATCGTAATGATTGGCTTGAGATAAATATCTCCGATAGGCAAGATATAAAAGTAGTCACAAACATCTTTGTCTCATCGTTTGTGATTCCCCAATATCTTCTTTCACCGCGTCGATTAAGATTATTGTGAGGTGATTGATAATTCTAGGCTTTTCTTCGGGAATATAAGTCCGGGTTAACAATTGGTTCCTGTTCACCATGATTTACTAAAAGACGGAACAAAAACTTGAAGGTATTTCTATGGGAGATAGATTTATCTATTCATGTAGACTTTTCTGTGTGATACAAATTTGTTTATTAAAGTCTTCGACTTTGGGTCGTAGCAACTCTTAGTTGTGGGTGAGATCAGCTAAGCGAATCAAGTGTGTAGTATCCTGCTGGGATCAGAGACGTAAGGAGCGCAATTGTACCTTGGATCAGTGTGAGATTGATTGGGGTTCAACTACAGTCCAGGCCGAAGTTAGTTTGTAGTAGGCTAGTGTCTGTAGCGGCTTAATACAATGTGTGTTCAATCTGGACTAGGTCCCGTGGTTTTTCTGCATTTGCGGTTTCCTCGTTAACAAAATTCTGGTGTCTGTGTTATTTCTTTTCCGCATTATATTTTGTTATATAACTGAAATATCACAAGTTGTGCATTAGAATCAATCAATTGGAAATCCGACCTTTGGTTGTTGATAGAAATTGATTGATACTTGAACATTGGTCTTTGGTACCGTTCAAGTGATTTCTCTTGTATTCAATTAGACTCGCAGATTACTATTTGCTTGAGAAATAATTGAATCGAAAAAGAGAGATATAACTCTTTGATATACTTTATTAAGATTGAGTCTAGTTGATTCTCGTGAAAGTACATTGGACTTAGTCCATACAGATTGCTAATCGAAATATTGGGTGTGGTTGTTGTACCCCCGCTTTTTCAAATTTGTTTACAAGTATTATGTCTATTGTATGTCATTGTGCAAATAGTGATGCAAAATAGTATGAATCCTTATGTATTCCGCAGTATTGGTCGATCTCCGATCCACAATTTTTATGCATATACTGTGTTGCTCCGACAGTTCGCTTATGTTGTGCATTTCTGATTAAATTAATCATGGGTTCTCTTATGGTTAATTTAATTGAATTTTTGGATACAAATTCATACTCTTATATGATTTGTTAATCATTCTTTTCTTGTGAAAGTAAAGTCGCTCTTGTTGTTCTCTCAAGAATGACATTATATCGGGGAGAGTTCTTAATTGAACTTGTGCTTAATTGCCAATGTAGAGCCCCCTAAGCTAGCAGCTGACTAATCCAAGAGATTAGCTAAATAAAGAAGCACTACGAATCTAAATCATTTACTCAAACTTTCAATTAAGAAATATGCTACAAAAACTTAACCCAAAACTAACCCCGCTCAGAAATATATATACAAGAACTCCTCTCAAATGATACATGTACAATAGTCATTTGGTTTACAAATACAATATATAATATAATAAACATAGCCGAGGTAATCTAATAAACGGACTCAACTCCTCGAAGCTTCCGCTGCGCAACTCTGATCTGTCTCTGAAACTGAAAGTGGGAATGGGTGAGCACATCATCCTTAAAAGGGGTGCCCCGCAGGAATTAACATTTAACTTTCATGTAATCATTGAAAATGATTTGAAAACAATTCATGTTTTCCCTAAACGTTAAAGCGCAATCAATTTCACATAGGTAAACAATCATGTATATGGAACTAACTCCATCTAAACAATATATAATAATGGTGACTGTCCCGCACCTAGATAGTTATATGGTGACTCGTCCCGCACCTATTGATTGCATAAAAGCTCGAATTCATGTATCTATAAATGAAGGAGCAGTATCCTATATACCACAGATGGAAATTCTCATTTCCAAACAATCAAATGGAAATTCTTATTTCCCAAACAATTCATAAAGACAAACAAAGCATTACAATTCCTTTCCAAGCAATGGAAAGATTAAAAGAAATAACAGAACTTTCAAATAATCAAGTTAAACAATGCAGGGAAAACACAACCAGACAATACATGAATTTGTTAAACATAAATTTTGGTAAAAGAAAACAACAATAATCACAAAAGAGTTAAAAGTATTCCCACCTCTTTTGATGACAAGCCACTCCTACCTCGAGATCCACGATCCACTGGTTCATCCTTTGAATCGATCGTTGTTAATATAGACTAACTGTTAATCACACAAGAAGTCCAAGAATCTAGTCATCATGGCTCACACAAGAATCATAGTTCTATCTAATGGTTCTAAGCCCAAGTCCACTAAACCATCCCATTAACCTAAGGCATGGTCTAAATGAGTCTATTAACGGTCACTGACGGTCAAATGGGTTAACTAACAGTCTTTGTCATTGAAAGTCTCTGGTCAAGGTCCAACTTGGTCCACCGAGTCAACTCGGGTCAAAACAGGGAACTCAGTGAGTCAACTAGTTCCAACTCAGTCAGATACTTAGTCAGATAAGAAATGATCCGAGTCAGAATAAATAAGTTCAGTCAGACATGCCAAGAGTTGTTACACAAATGTAACTCTAATCTCAGTTCAACTTAAATCTATTCAATTCAACAATATACAAATCTTCCCTTTTAAGACAACTCTAATTCACTTTATATTACAAATACAAGTTACCTTGATCTACAGATGCAGGCTTCCGCTAATGCTACTGCTGTAACAAAGTTTCAATAAACTTAATCTCATAAATTCTTAAGAAAACTTCATAATAAAATTACAAACACAATTACATCTTAGTTACCTGCAATTACAACTCTAAGCAAACTTATATCACACACAACTACATCTTCACTCTTTATTTCATTGTCACTACCTTCCCAGACTTACACTGCAACCACATTCCCTTACTCCGTTCACTACAATCATCCTTACAAACTACACTCTCACAGCCTTGACACCAACAACTCTTCTCTTAACTTTCACCACAGTTGTAGTTAACACCTCATCAGAAATATCATCATTTCTATTCTTCTCTATTTAACCCAGTCACAACCATCGTGACTTAAACTCGGAAACATCACAAATTCCATCCACTTCACATACACAACGACATGCCATAGCCTTTCCAATTCCAGCACACACACACATTCAATTCAAGAAGAACCTCACAATTTAACCATTTCTCAATCTAACTCATTCACAACCATAATAACTTCTGCATCTCAACCCAACACCACACAAAGACACCACTTTAGAACAATACTCATCTACACATACCCCTCCACCTTACAACAACACCACTGTAACTCAGCTCGACCATTTCATTATCAACATTTCCCTAAAATATCAGGTCCATTCCATACACACATCCATCTTAGTTCTTAATTCAATAACAACTCAAAACTCAGTAATGAAAGTAAACAAACATTACCAAGTTAGCTAAGAAGAATAAGTTACCTCAAAACAGCTATACTCAGGCAATTGAATTCAAGTTCCCCTTCACCTAACTCAATTCATCATCTGACCCCCACACTAACAACAATGATCCACAATCTCCAACACCATCTTAAAATCACAGAAACTCTTCAACAAATTCTGGATCCTCTATTTCAAATTCAATCTCAAAACACAACTCTAACTTTATCTCTTTGATTAAGTTACTTGAAGAATCCAACTATCAACTTCAATTCAACAAACCCCTCTATTGATTCAGATTAATTCCCCTTAATACTTTCTCAAATCACGTTCCAAATCAAATTACAGACAAACCCTAATTTCATTAATTTATCGAACTGAGATCTTCTTTGAAATCAAAACCTCAAATTAACTTAATAATATTCTTATTTAGGGTATGTTCCTCGAACCCATCCTGGGTTTCATCTTAATCATCACTAATCAAAATTCTAAACAGTTAACTCAGAATCCCTATTACCATTTATTTTCAATTCAACACCAGAGAATCTTCAACTCCTCAATTCAATAACAACCCCTCGGTTTTTCTTCCACCAACTACACTAAATCATCATCAATTCTACATAAACCCCAACTTCAGAAACCCCTAATTTTATTTACAACATCAACTTAATCTTCTTCTTATTCATCGCTAATTGAACTTCGAGTTCATCGTAAGAACCCTAACTCATTTATTTATCTTCGAATCAACTACATAACAACCCACGACTTAAATTTAAACATTAACCCTTGTTTCTTCATCCAACCGTAGTTCTAATTTCCTCTCTTAAATTTTCAGAACCAGAATCATCTCTATAAAACCTAATTTCTGATTAATAACATCAGCTTCTTCTTTCCCGAACTCGATAAACATCAACACCATATCCTCATCAACATCAGTAACATCTTCTACTTCATCTACTCCATATCGACGAGTGTATCTCTCTCTCTCTCTCTAACAGAAACCTTTAATATCTCTCAAACAGACTCTCAATCGCTCGCAGAGGAAGAAGAACGGGGAAGAGGAAAAACAGAAGAAGGAAGAGAAGAAAGAAGAATAATTGAGAAGAAAAGAAAAGAGAATGAGATCGAGTTTATCTTCTCGGCTGGGTTTAGATAAGACCAAGAGTAATACTATTTCACTCACTCGCTTCGCTAAGAGAAACCTAGGTCGGTCCACTTGCAAAAAAGACTCTTTTACCCTTCAAATGAATATGATAATTACTTCTTCGTATGGTATCTGATTGACGTGATCGAGTAGTCCATTCCACATAACTTTTCGAGCTCTATTTGATGGTACTAGTTTCGTATCTGAATCGTTGTTAGATTAATTCTTGTCTAATCGTGTTATTATCGGCTAATTCGTCACTTGACTGGTCTAACAACGTTGGCGAGCTCGAGGGTCCTTACATTCTCCCCACCTTATTCATTTTCGTCCTCGAAAATCAAACCATCCTTCTGGTCTTCATAAAATCCCCACCTTATAGAAATAATCCTCTCTCTTGTCTAAGCGCAAAATAACATGAAACAAAACACAAACCTATATGGCTTTCTACAACTAAAATTTATGGCTCTAGGTTTAAAATACTAATTTCCATTTCAATAAGTTACTGGTTCTAATTACAAGAGGAAATACTCTATAAATAAGTTTGTAAGTAAAATTTGGGATCTATCAGTCCACTAAAAGAAGCAAGTCTCCCTTCAATGCCTAGTGATACAAGAATGCAGTTGCCCTGTCTAGGTTCATGACTCCTGACAATGCTTACCTACGCAACAAGTATCACCCGAACACATCAGAATTACCAACCTCACTATTCAGCACTGGGGATTAACTAAGTACCAACTTATTGTAATTAACTAAGTATTAATTTATCAAGATTAATTAGTCTGTAGACTTGTATTGTAACTGGTGTAAGTCTGATAAATTTACTTCGTAAAATATATAAATAGTTTACATCATTTTAACAATTTAATCATCTAGATTTTATTTATTTATTTATTTTTCCAATATAAGTAATCTTAATTCGATTCTACGTCAATTTAGAATATATGATGTTTTTAACTTTGCTATATTACTGTATATAATTTTTAAATTCATGTACTACTTAAGAATAACTTAATGTTATATCAATTATCCAAATGTTACTATTATTATTTCTAATATATGTATTTGTTTATTTCACTATGTGACTTGATATAAGTAAATAATCACTAACAACATTTCATGGTCGTTTGGTATTAGTATTCTATTATTATAATTATCACATTTGTTTCTTATTTCTTAGGCCGATAATAGTTAATCTTAATTAATCATAATACCAAGTTTAAGTTTTATTATTAATACTAGATTTGATTTGACCTAACTTTATTTCCTTAAATTTATATTGTTGCCAAGTAATCCTTAAGTTGTGCTATTAATAGAAATAACATTTTGATATTACTATCCTATAATTATTATCCAAAAGATATTTACAATAATT